>NC_048222.1:128953700-129182970 GCF_002007445.2 Ailuropoda melanoleuca
TTATAAGAGCTGCTTTGAAGTCTTAGCTATATTTAACATTTAGACCCCCACTCAGAACGAGTTTCTATTATTTTTCCCTGAGTATAGGTTTCAGCATCCTGTTTTTTTATATATCCCATATTTTTTGGTTAAACTTTTTAGATAATATATTATAGAAACTCTGGATGCGGTTTTATTTTTTCTGAAGTTTTTTATTCTCTCTGGATGAGGTTTTATTTTTTCTGAAGTTTTTTTATTTTTAAATTTAGCTTGCTTAAATTGTGAGATCTGTTTTCTCCATGGTGTGTAGCTGCTGTTGGCCCTTCCTGGTTTTTTTATTCTTATTTTTATGTTTTAGCCTGGTTTCCTGCTGGTTAGCTACCCTATATCTGCATAGCTTAATGATAAATAAATGTTTTCAGTAGACACTGCTCAAGCACCTTAACCTATAAGGCATCTACCTTCTCATCAGTTTGTGTGTGGTGGGGGGGTGTACATAGTCCCTCCACCCTATCCATGGTTTTGCTTTCCCTGGTTTCAATTACCCACAGTCAACCGCAGTCTGGGAGCAGATGATCCTCCCTCTGATGTATCAGGAGGTCAATAGCAGCCTCATGCTACGTCACAGTGCCTACATCATTCACCTCACTTCATCTCATCAAATAAGCATTTTATCATTTCATATCATCACAAGAAAAAGAAAAATGAGTATAGCGCAATAAGATATTTTAAGAAAGAGACCATATAACTTTTATTACAATACACTGTTGTAATTGTTCTATTTAAATAATTGTTGTTAATCTCTTGTGCCTAATTTATAAATCAAACTTTATCATACATATGTATATATAAGAAAACAACAGTATATATAGGATTCAGTATTACCTGTGGTTTCAGGCATACGCTGGGGTTCTTGGTAGTATTCCCCACAGATAAGGAGAGACTAATGGATTAATGTTGCAGCCAGTTCTCTTTTACAGTTTCACTCTTTACTGGTTTCTATAGGGTCTTCCCTGCACAAGTGTAGGTTTTCATTCAGCCAAGGATATACGGAGAACTTATCTCAGCCCTTCCATGGCTCTTTCATTTTTAATAAAATCTACCTAAGTAAGGTACTAGTTGGTCCATCACTTGCTCCAAACAGGACTGCAATCTTGGGCCAGCAAAATTACTGATTTTCCTCATCTGTTTCCTACTAGGTTTGGCATATTAGCTGACAAAGCTTCAAATTTTTACCCTCTGCCCCAAATTGAGTCCACCCTCAAGCAACAAATCTACTACTTCCAGCTGCATCCTCACTCTAGTAAAAACTATAGTTCTTGCCATTCAAACTAGCAGAGAAGAGGAAGAGAGAACAGGAACAGCCTTGGGTGAAGGCACCACAAACTCCTGTTGTTCTTATCCAAAGCTCAAGCAGTTTTTCAATAATACACACTTCTGTCTTCAATTTCCAGAGTTGTGAAAGGTAGTTTTTTGACAATTTTGTCCAGTTTTTATACTTGGTTTTATAAATATGATCTGCAACTTCATGTCACCAAAGCCAGAAATTGCCTAAGCTTTTATACTTAAAAATGTGTGTATATACCCACAAATCTGCAGTTAATACAATTGTTTCACAGGTTGGGATTATAAAGTCTGAGCATTAAGATATTATTGAAATTAAAAGACTTTCATACAATACTAGATTATTGACTGAAACGGAATTTAGGTTACCAGAAACAATTTGTATTTAATAACTTGATGCCCTGGGTATATCATATTATGATAACATGGATCATGTCAGACTATATACCAAATAAAAAAACCTGATTAAAAAACACATCCAGTATATTTTTAAATATATGCATACACAAATATACATATATATGCAAAACACACAACAAGAAACTTAAAGAACATGCTTACAGGATTAAAAGTATCATAATTTGAATAGTAGGAAGGATTACAAGTACTATTTTTCCTATTTAAAAAAAATTTGCCAAATTCTCTATGCATTATATGTGTAATACTAAAAAAATAATATTTTTAAAGAGAGAAAAAGGCTATGTACATCATCTAATTAATCAGTCCCAAGTCACACGCTGAAATTAAAGCAGTTTCACAACTTTAAAATAGGAAAATTTATATGGATATCTTAATATATTATTTCAGAATACTTATAAAGTTTGCAGTTAATATATACAGAAGAAATTTTATTACCATTTTGTTTTCCTGGGTACGAAAACAGGTTTTGATCAAATATCATCAAAATAAGTACATAGCATACTAAGGTGGCTACTTTAAGTGGCAACACTCATTTACATATTCAATTTCTGGCATAGTCATTTAAAAATTAATTCTACTAGTACATGACAATACCTTATATTCAGGAACTATTTTAAGCAACTTCTCCTATGTCTCATTATCATAAAATTACATTTTTGTTGTCTTAAATTTTATTTCTATGATCAATTTCATTCCTTTAAGGACTTACCTTTGCCGCATGGTATGTACTAGCTTCAAGTAAATCTTCTTTTTTAGCTTCTTTGGCAAGCAGGTTAAATCGACTTAACATTGCAGCTTTACAAAGTCGACTTGCCATTGACACACCACTTTTAAATGGGGAACTAAAGTAGAAAGGAATGAAATATCCACTAATCATTATTCAAGGATTTATGTTGGCAATTGTAGAGATTGAAATCAACACAGAATCTACAAATATTTTTCTCAGTTATATACAATGAAGACAGTGAAAGATTTTTACACAAAAATCGTTCTGAATATTAATTACTTTCTGAAGCTAATTTCTTTTATTAAATTACAGCTTAAATTATTATAGTGTTGCATTAAAAATGAAAGAAGATGGATACTGGAACATTTTATTGTTTGAAGCAAAATTAATCTATGCTGATCCAAATTAAAACAGTGGTTGTACCAGAATTGACTGGAAAAAGGCACAGAAATATTTTCTGGAATGATGAAAATGTCCTGCATTTTAATGGGTGATGGTTATACAGGTGTATACATATATCAAAAGTCATGAAACTATATAGTACATTTCACTGCATTAAATTTTAACTCACTAAAAAAAATGAACTATATACACACCTCCTCATGACCTTCTTTCCATATACATGTATGTGCACACAGATATATTTTTGTTTCTAATAAAAGTGGATCTATAGACCATGAAATTTTTTGCTATAACTCTCTCTTCATTATATCTTATTAGTTGTTTTTTTATTTACAAAAATTCCCCAAATCCTTCATTCCTCCCTGTCTCCATACTCTTTATAATGTGACTTCTCACATTCTCCTCTCAGTAACTGTGGTTGATTTCCCCTCTGCTGCATTTGGGTTAGCTTTGTGACTTATTTTGGTGAATGGAATAGAGGTTGCGTCAGTACTGAAACTGGGCCTCATAGGTTTGTGTTTATTCTCTAGGGAATCCTTCCTCTGCCAAATGAGTTAGCTGGAACTAGTCTAGGGGAGGGTGAGACAACACATGGACCAGAGCCCTGTCATCCCTCTAAGATCAGCAAAATTAAATTTCAGTTAACCTACAGTTAACCCCAGATGAATGAGGGAGCCCCCCAAAATCCAGCTCAGTTGACCTAAAAACTTGTGAGCAGTAATTAATGATTATTTTAAGTCACTAAGTTTTGAGGTAGTTTTATATATAGCAATAGTTAACATATGCTCCTGTGTATGAAATCTATTGATCTCTTTATTAATATATTCACCATATTTTTTGTTGTAGTTTTACCAATGATTCTCCTGGGCTTTTCAGGTAGAATATGATACCATATGCAAAGAATGGTAATTTTACCCTCTCCCTTCCAATATTTTATAATCTCTAATTTCTTTCTCTTGTCCAAATGCTTTAAGTAAAATATTAACAACAGTAAACAATAATGTCTTGCTCTGGATGTTATCAATCATGATACTTTTGACGAATAAACACACATTTTATCCTTAACAAAAAATATCAAAACTATTGCTTTTTTATTACCTTTCTCTAGAATAACTGTAGCTATATTATATGCCTTAGAATTTATAGAGATGAATATGTGATTTCCTTAATTCAATTAATAAGGTGACTTATTTTTTTAACGACTTTATTTATTTGTCAGAGAGAGAATGAGAGCACAAGCAGGTGGAGCAGCAGGCAGAGGGAGAAGCAGGCTCCCCGCCAAGCAAGGAGTGAGGAGCTGGATGTGGGACTTGATCCAAGGACCCTGGGATCATGACCTGAGCAAAGGCAGACACTAAACCGACTGAGCCACCCAGGCGTCCATGAGCCACCCAGGCACCCCGGCAACTTAATAAGAATTTCTAATCTGGTATTATTTCTATTATGTTACTGATCCTCACTCCCACAAAAAATACTGATATTATTGTATAAAATATGTATTTTTTAATGTACTGCTACATTCTGCTTCCTAATATTTTATTTAGCTGTTTTGCTTGGATATAAAACAAAGTTTCATCTGTAACTTTTGTGGAGGGAGGGCAGCAATCTTCTATCAGATTTAAGTACCAGTGATACACATGCTTCATAAAAGGATTTTAATGTTTTCCCATCTTCTTATATAGCACTGGAAATTTCTGCTATTTAAAGGTTTAAAAATTCCTCTGAACCACCTCAGAATGGTGTTTTCTTTGAGGATAGGGCACCTTCTTGATAACTTTCTTATGAAAATAATCTGCTTAAGTTTTCCCCTCTTCTGTACCAGTTATAGAAATAATTTTTCCTAGAAATGTATGCATTTCACAAGGTTTTTAAAAATATTTACGTGGCTGAGCAAGTAAGTTTTACTGATTCTTTTACTCTTCTTTTTCTGTTATTTACTCCCTTATTATTTTATTAAATTTGATATTAGCTAGTGACATTTTTTCACAGAATCTGTCTTTTATTACGTCCAACTTTTTGTTATTTAGCTCTTTAAATTACATTTCTAGTTTGGCTGATTTCTTCATTCTGCTTATTTCCATTATCTCTTGATATAGCATCTGAATGAAGTACTAGCTTTTCCATTCAGCTTTGCTTTTGCTGTATATCCTACAAGTTCTGATATGTAATACTTTCAATAACCTTGTTTTCTAAATATTCTGTGGTTTCATTTTATATTTCCTCCTTGAGCCAAAAGTTAAAGGACTTTTTTCCCCAATGAAAGAAATTGCTAGTATACTGATTATGTTATTTACAGACTTACTGTTTCACAATCAGAAAATACTATCTACATTGCTTCTAACTTCTATTTAACTTCAACTTAGTTAACATATAGTGTATTATTAGTTTCAGGGTAGAGTTTAGTGATTCATCAGCTGCATATAACACTCAGTGCTCATCACAAGTGCCCTCCTTAATACCCATCACCCATTCAGGCCATCCTCCACCCACCTCCCCTCCAGGAACCCTCAGTTTGTTTCTTACAGTAAAGAGTCTCTTACGGTTTGCCTGTTTTTATCTTATTTTTCCTTCTCTTCCTCTATGCTGTTTTGTTTCTTAAATTCTACATGCATGAAATCACATAGTATTTGTCTTTCTCTGACTTATTTATCACTTAGCATAATCTATTCTAGTTCCATCCACACTGTTGCAAATGGCAAGATTTCATTGTTTTTGATGGATGAGTAATATTTCATTGTATATACATATACACCACATCTTCTTTATCCATTGATCTATCGATAGATATCTGTGCTCTTTCCATATTTTGACTATTGTGGACATTGCTGCTATAAACATTGGGGTGCATGTGCCCCTTCAAATCACTATTTTTCTGTCCTTTGGATAAATACCTGCTAGTGCAATGCTGGTCATAGGGTAGTTCTGTTTTTAACTTTGAGGAATCTCAATACTGTTTTCCACAGTGGCTGTGCCAGTTTGTTTCCAGCAACAGAGTAAGAGGATTCCCCTTTCTCCGTATCCTTCCCAATATCCATTGTTTCCTTTTGAGTTTTTCATTTTAGCCATTCTGACCAGTGTGAGATGGTATCTCATTGTGGTTTTGATTTCTATTTCCCTGATGATGAGTAGTGTTGAGCATTTTTTCACATGTCTGTTAGCCTTTTGTATGTCTTCTTTGGAGAAATGTCTATTCATGTCTTCTGCCCATTTCTTGACTGGATTTTTTGGGTTTTGGGTGTTGGGTTTGGTAAGTGCTTTATAGATTTTGGATAGTAGCCCTTGATCTGATATGTCATTTGCAAATATCTTTTCCCATTCCATAGGTTGCCTTTTAGCTTTGTTGATTGTTTCTTTTGCTGTGCAGAAGCTTTTCATCTTGATGAAATCCCAATAGTTCATTTTTGCTTTTGTTTCTTTCACCTCTGGAGACGGACGTGTCTAGTAGAAAGTTGCTGAGGGCTGAGGTCAAAGAGGTTGCTGCCTTTGTTCTCTAGGATTTTGATGGATTCCTGTCTCCCATTTAGGTCTTTCATCCATTTTGAATTTTTGTGTATGGTATAAGAAAGTGGTCCAGTTCCATTCTTCAGCATGTTGCTGTCCATTTTTCCCAACACCATTTGTTGAAGAGACTGTCTTTTTTTTCCTTTGGATATTCTTTCCTACTTCGTCAAAGATTAGCTAGCTGACTACAGAGTTGAGGTTCCACTTCTAGGTTCTCTCACTGCTTCTTTCAGAATTTGAGATTTTCTTTGTGGCCTAACATAGGATCAATTTTTTTCAATATTCTGTAGAATCTTCAAAAGTATGTTTACGGACAGTTTTGTGTAAGTTAATCAAATCTACCTTTCTGCTATTTAAAACCACTAATATCCTTGTTTATTGTTTTGTCTATTTGATCATGAACTGAAAGGTCAATTACTGTCTCAACTAGTAGTGGATTTCTATTTTTCCTTCTCTTCTGTAACTTCTGCTTTATGAATACCGGTACTATGTTATTTGTTGCATAGATATCCATTACTGTTTTTTCTTCCTTGTGAATTATACATTATAATAATAAATTATCCTTTGCCTTATGTAATGCTTTGGAGCTGAACTACACCTTGTCTAATATTTAGATCACATCTGCTCTCTTCATTTGTAATCATCTGGCAAGCATTTAGCTATAATAAATTAGTTAAGCTCATTTTACATTAATTTCAGCTGTTATGCTCATATTTTATCTGCTTTCAGTAGAAGACTTCTTAATGTCTTATCAAAGACTTGTTTTGTTTGTATGTGTATAGGTTGTCCATTATTAAGAGCTGATTCAAGGCAAGAAAAGTGTAATCCACGCTAGTTGAAATAATCAATAATAAGCCTGAGTTCATACCAAGACACTTTTGTATGTGGTCTTAATTTAAACCCATCTTTCACAAAGAAAGCTTAGGCAGTTTAGGCAATTAAATTTTTAACATTATTCATTACCTCATTATAAATATATGGTCACGCTGAAAGAACAGTTTTGTTTTACTTGATAATCAATGCCAGGGATACTATAAAGAAATGTCTAAAAGGCACAGCATATTATGGTTACTGATAAGGGCTTTGAAAATAAAATGTCTAGATAAGAACTCCAGCTGTGTTACTTACTATTTGGGTGACTTTAAGCAAGATATTAAACCTAGCTTGAATCACTTTTTCTGAAAAAGAGCAACATTACCATCCAACCTACAGGGTTATTATAAGAAGGCAATACAACCTAGTACATTAGTTTTCACTTTTAAGTATATGTAAGTAATACTTGAAAACACGTGTCAAAAATACAGATTCTCAGTCTCAGATCCAGAAATTCAGATTCAGTAAGAGAAAATGAATTTTTAAAACAAATACATTATGTGATTCCAGTGTTAATTAAAATCACAAAAAGATACTTAGAAAAATATAGGTTCTGGAGGCTGATTTTGAATGCTGGCTCCATTCAACTTACTATGTAACTTCAGTAAGTTATAGAACTTCTCCAGGTCTTCTTCTCATCAGAAAAAAAGAATGTTTTGTCTTGTTTTTTTAAATTAGCACAATGCCCACAAAATCATTGCACTCAATGATAACTATTGTTATTGTTCAGAAATCAAAAAACACCTAAAAAGTTAGAATAATTTTAAAAGTTCTATTAAAATGCATTTTTCCTTAATATTTTTAAAGGTTTTGTTTTGCTTTTATTATAGCATAGGTGGAGGTAGATTTACTGTGAAGCTTAACTTTCTGGGCCCCTTACACTTGCACAGGCCCCTTCTAAATATAGCTGACCCTAGAACAGCATGGGTTTTAAACAGCACAGGTCCTTTTATATGCAGATTTTTTTCTGATAAATACAGTATTATAAATGTATTTTCTCTTCCTTAAGATCTTTTTTTTAATTTAAATTCCAGTTAGCCAATACACTGTAATGTTAGTTTCAGGTGTACAATTTAGTAATTCAAAACTTAATACAACACCCGTTGCTCACCACATGTGTCCTGCTTAAATATGCGATTGTAAAAGAAATTAGTAATGCTAACCTTTCAGTGATTTTTCCACTTAGGCCATCCACAATCTCCAAAGAAATGTCCCCCTGTGCCCAATTCAGACTCAGGGTTTTATATTCCAAGTTTGTTTGAAGTGGATATGCAGAAGGTACTAAACTAACATGAGGTCTGTTGACCAAGTAAAACATGGGAAGTTTTGAAGTGAGTGCATCATCGACCCGTTGCTTTACAGCAATTTCTAAACCTCTAGTATCACCGCAATTCCCATCACCTAGAAAGTAAAAACAAAATACTCAGAAATTCAATATCAAAAGACTAGACCAAAAAAAAAAAAAAAAGAAAGAAACAGTCTAGTCTATTTATCTTTTATCTTGCAACCTTCCTTTCCTACTACTCAGCAGCTACTTCTATTTTCTTTACCAGAACCAGGACAAGGTAACAATGGTCATAATTTCCATTCAAAAAAGAATCTACAGAAAATAACTGACATTTCAGTGAATAAAAGTGAAGAGCCAGAACTGACCCAGAAAAAAATACAGTACTTTTTACAGGGTTCTCTCAGAGAGAATTGGCTCCTCCTGTCTTGATTTCTCAGATCACATTAAGAAACAAGCAAACAATACAGGAGATAAATGCGGCTGAGAGATGGTTGGTGAGATTAAGTTATTTTTCCACATCTAAGGGCCACAAATTACAACGAATCCAGGACCACAATGTTACCAGTTTCACAACACAAAATAAGCTAAATAATGACCATTTCCAGTTACAATTTTGCCCAATACCAAAACCTTTGAGTTTTCAGTTAAAATAATTGTTGAAAGCTCAAAAAGATGTAATATCATTAGTATAGTATAAAATAGTAGGCTGATCAAACTTAAAATAGAAGTTAGACAAGTCATTCCTATTTAAAAATTAGTAATTCAAAAATAGATCTTTTTTCTCCTTAGAGAAAAGGGTCAGAAGTTCTCACAAAGAGAAATTTTACACACCACTAAACATTACTTCACAAAGTTTTGTTTCCATACATTGGAACTGTTGAGATGGCTACTGGTCTTACATTCATTATGACTATTTGGAAACTAGAAAATGATGTAAAAAGAACATGAACTGCTGTTGACACCCTTTTTCTAAGCACTCCTTTGTGTTTTTTTTAATCCCAGTAACATACAGTGTTAGTTTCAGGTATATAATATACAGATTCAACAATTTTATATATTACTTGACACTCATCAAGATGTGTACTCTTAATCCCCATCATGTACTTCACTCATCCCCCCACCTATCACCCCTCCTCTCTGTCTGTTCTCTATAGTTAAGAGTCTGTATTCTGGTTTGTCTTTTTTTTTTTTTCTTGCTTGTTTCTGAAATTCCACATGAGTGAAATCATATAGTATTTGTCTTTCTCTGACTTATTTCACTTAGCATTATACCCTCTAGATTCATCCATGCTGTTGCAAATAGCAAGATTTCATTCTTTTTTATGGCTGAGTAATATTCCATTGTATGTATATACCACATCTTCTTTATTCATCTATCAATAGATACTAAGTATTCCATTGAACATTCCAAATTAAGAAATACTAACAAATGAAGACCAGTTAAAAATATGCTTGGGCACAAAAAAAAAAAAAAAGATATACTTGGGCACAAACAGTTGGGAAGAAATAAGGTCTGTGGAATAGTCACTGTACCTAAAATGAACAGAAGACATGGATTCAAAAGAAAATGTTACCTATTATTACACACTGTGCTACAAACTAAATGTGTCTCCATAAGATTAATGTTAAAACCTAATTCCTAATGTGATAGTTGGCCTTTGTGAGGTACCCTTGTAAAAGAGGCTCTCACCCCTGCTACAGTATCAGGACACAGTGAGAAAATAGGCATCTATGAATCAGGAAGTGGGCCCTCACCAGACACTGAATCTGCTAAAACCTTGATCCTGGAATTTCTAGACTTTAGAACTATGAGAAACACATGTTTGTTGTTTAAGACACCCAGTCTGTGGAATTTGTAGCATCCCAAACAGACTATGACACACTGTAATGAGATAATGGCACTATTTGTGTCTAAAATACCAAGACACATGTGGAAAAAAAAACCACCCTGCAAGTCAAATTCCATTTAAGATTCCTTACATACCAAATTGTTTCACCTAAATGTTTTAATAGGGTGGTATAAAAGCAATAATGTAATAGAAAAAAAGTATACTAATATTAGAAATTTTACTTTTCCCCTTTATATATGTATGCTTTAACTATTAACTAAATCTGAAGTATGGTTTTGGTTATATCTTGAGGCTAAATCTTGTTCCTGGAAAAATATAGCTCTAAAATCATGTCATAAAATAGGGAAAGTTTGGTTTATCTCAAGTCATCTAAAATAACATGAAACTCAAAGGTGAAGTCAAAAATTAAATCTATTCAAGGACCATAGTTGACCTGACCGGACAGCATTTTATACAGAAAAGATTCTCAGGAGCTTAATCTACCATAATTGTAATATAAGTCAGCAGAAATGGTTGCTGAAACAGCTGTTAAAAACTGAGGCTGCATGAATAAGAATAAAGTATATAAATCAAAGAATCAAACATTAAAGAACTATGCACTGGTCCTACCATATCTGGAACATCATAATCAGTCTGAGGCATTACATTTTACCACCACCACCCATATGTCACAGAACATCCAGAGGAAAAAAATCACGTTCCTGTGAAACACAAATGTGTGGCTAGGAGAAGACATAAAGGCAAGAAGTATCTTGCCTTTGTACTCATAATGCTCACTCTGTATTTTATTACATGAATGGTATCCCTGAGAATAATGCAACAGTGCACAAAACCTAGCATATAGTAGGGAGCTCAATAAATACCCGATGAAAAAAGAATATAAAAGATTAGATTATCAGACAGCAGTAACTATCAATCCTGGATGCACATTAGAATCTTGAGGGATTGGGATATTAATACCAATGCCATTCTCNAGGGAGCTCAATAAATACCCGATGAAAAAAGAATATAAAAGATTAGATTATCAGACAGCAGTAA
Organism: Ailuropoda melanoleuca; assembly: GCF_002007445.2. NCBI lineage: Eukaryota > Metazoa > Chordata > Mammalia > Carnivora > Ursidae > Ailuropoda > Ailuropoda melanoleuca. Next base: position 128,965,123 of record NC_048222.1, read on the forward strand.
CTATCAATCCTGGATGCACATTAGAATCTTGAGGGATTGGGATATTAATACCAATGCCATTCTCACATTATTCTAAAAGCTTCCTGGGTGAACATAAAATGCAACAAGCATAAAGAATAAAATTTATTTTTCAAGTGTTCCAGTCAATTAGATTTAAGTAGAAAAATAAAAGCACTTTCAAGAACAAAACATGCTGACTCTAACCATTTATTCATGATATATTTACTAACCCCTTGCACAAACTAGATCAAGATGACTGTGGCAAAGCATCTGCCTTCAAGAGTGTGAAGTTTTTTTTTTGTTTTTTGTTTTTTGTTTTTTTTAAAGATTTTATTTATTTATTTGACAGAGATAGAGACAGCCAGCGAGAGAGGGAACACAAGCAGGGGGAGTGGGAGAGGAAGAAGCAGGCTCATAGCGGAGGAGCCTGATGTGGGGCTTGATCCCATAACGCAGGGATCACGCCCTGAGCCAAAGGCAGACGCTTAACGACTGCACCACCCAGGTGCCCCCAAGAGTGTGAAGTTTAACAGACATAGCAGTGAGATTCTAGTCACTTGCTATGCTCAGACAAAGCTATCAGAGCTCAATTTAATACAAAAAGCAACAGCATGGGAAGTTATAAAACTGGTTTTGAGTCCAGGCTCTGCCAACAGGCAAACTGAATGACTTGGAGCAATTATTTTATTAACACTATGAACCTCCTATTATTGATCTTTAAAAAAAAAAAAAAGAAAGAAAAGAAAGAAATAAATAACAGAATCACTAAGGTTATCAAAGTCCATAAACTATGTTTAAAACAGATTCTTTCACTAGGCGGGAATTAGCAAATGGTATTCTTTATAATCCAAAAGTACAATTCAAATAAGTGTATTAAAAGAACTGGATGGAAATACCTGTGGACAAACACTCTTGAAATATTCAGACAGATGAGCTTACCATAATAGAATGCCAAATTTGCAAAATATACCTTAAAAAGCTTGAAAACTAATATAAATCCAGCTGTTTTTAAGTACTTAAGCAAAGTGAATTTTCCTCCTAATATGGATTTATTTTTTTTTTTAAGATTTTATTTGAGAGAGAGAAAGAGAGTGCACGTGCATGAGCAGGGGGCAGGGCAGAGGGAGAGAATCTCAAGCAGATTCTGCACTGAGCACAGAGCCCCATGCTGGGGCTGGATACCACAACCCTGAGATCATGACCTGAGCCAAAATCATGAGTTGGAAAACGTAATACTTTCCCAATGGTAATTGATCTAGTAAATAAAGTTTTTAAGAATTAAAGAACTGTAAAAGATTTCATTAGACTTGTGAGAAAACAGGATGAGGTCGTTATCCTCAAAGAATTAGATTTAACTTATATTGTCAGTTAACAGAATTAAAGGGAAGCAAATTTCAATTCTAAATAAGGAGGAATTTTTTAAAAAACAACTGGGACTATTCAATTAATTAGAATAGACTGGTTTTAAATCCTACACTCCACATTACTGGATGCTTTTAAACTAGGGTTAGATGATGTTCTATCAGGAATGGCATAAAAAAATTTTATATACTAAATGAGAAACTGTACTAGACTACTAATAAAGTTCAGTGAACTCTGAAGATTCTTTTAGCTCTCTAAATTTCTCTCTTCTAGTGTACAGAAACTTTAAATGAGTATTTCTCAAAGAGCCATTCACATCATCTGTATCAGAATCACCTCGTGGTGCTTTTAAAATGTATATTCCTCTGTCTCAAAACTCCTACCCCCTCGCCCAGACACAGAATAGAGATCTTAAGAGGTCCAAAAATCTGCATTTTTTACCAACAAATTAAACACATTAAAATCATTTAGGTTGTACCAGACAGAGCACCAATTATGCTTTGTGTCCCACAAAGATGCCAAGGAAGAGAAAAGAAATAATTTTACGAAGTCTTATATAATGTTTTTATTGTTACACGGTGTTCCCCATTGTTAGGTGCAAGATGACACTCAAAACGACAAGAGATTTATTTTTTAAGCTCCTATCCCAAACCACTAACTAAATACTAAATAATTTTACAAGAACCTATATTCATCCCTTTAAGAAACTAAATATAGTATGGAGTTATGTCATATAAATGACAAATTTTACAATATTTTTTTCACCAAAGTCAAAGAAAGCTGTGATTCTAGAGAAAGCATAGACAATTCTTAGACACTTAATAGACATGCAAGAAAAAAATAGCCTTTCTTAAAGGAGACTGAAAAAATTTTAAGTGCCTGAGAGAGTGTATCAGACCTGACTAAAAGAAAACAAGGCAAAAAACTTTAGTAAGCAAATTAAGTCTAAGAAATGTATCATCTACAAGAATATATGTCTGGAAAAAGTAGATTTAGAAGTAACTACTCTTGAGGGTAAGAATAATTGCAATTATCATATATTACCAGTGGGAATGTGGAGTGTAACTTAGTAACATTTTTCAAAATTGCAAATGCATACATCTTTACCTGTGATTCTACTTCCAGAAATTCATCTTAGAGATAGATATACTTCTACATGTGCAAATAACAAACATAAAAAGGTCACATACTATAGCATTTTGGTAGCTGAAAAAAATTAGAAACAATCTAAAATTCCCTCAACCTACAAGTGGTTAAACAAATTATCATACCTTTATACAAAGAAATACCATACAGTGAGACACAAATAATAATGAAGAAATTCTTTACATACTTGAGATGGAAATATTTCCAAGATAAATTATTAAATGAAAAAAGCAAGATGCAGAAAAGCATGAAGTGTATTATCTATTCATACAAAACACAAAAAGAAAAAAAAAGAAAAGAAAAAGAATATGCATTTACTTCTATAAGTATAAACTATCTTTGGAAAGAACAACAACAAACTAGTAACAATGAACGCCACAGAAGAAAAATGGGTGCCTGGGGCACTAGGATGGGAGGGAAACTTCACTGAAAACCCTTCTGAATCCTTTGAATTGTGAATCAAGTAATGCATTTTCTATACAAAGAGAATAAGCTTAATGTTAGAAAATAAATAACCATTTTCCTTTTTACAATTTATTAAAGCCAAACAAGAATAGCATCTTGTATACACATGGAACTGAAAAAATATTACCTGTAAGAGAAATTCCTAAGAAATGGGCATAAAATATATAAAGAACAAAAAATTAATTTAAAAACCCAGAAATATCAACACCTAAAACAAAAATATTCTCATAAGAAGATCTCAATCTTACACATGCAATTGTTATAAAAAATTAATGTCAAGCAAAGAAGAACCAAGTAACAGTAGTATTTAAAGTGTTTCACAGAATAAATTAAAGTTTTGCAACACTCAGTGCTTTATGAAAACTATACAAATGGGCCCCCAAATTGTTTATTGGCATAATGTCTGAAAAACCATTCAAATATAATTATGTAAGTCTGTAATACTTCCCCCCCTAAGAAAGTAAATTACTAATTTGCATTATTTATCTTGTGTTCTAGTCACTTCCAACTCATTTGACAAATTAAAAGGATCCAGATCATAACCAAATGTGTGGAAAAGGTAGCAAAAAAACCAATGGACATTTAAGATTTTTCTTATTTTAAGGATAATTAAATATAAGCTTTTAGACTTGAGAAGTTCAAGAAAACATCTTTTTCCAAAAGAAAGGGGTGAATTTAAATGTTGTGCAAACAAAAGTGTGAGTTCAAGGTATAATACATCTAACTGGCTAATTTAAAATATTATTCTCTTCCTGATAAGAAGTCATATTACACCAAGTATGATCACAAGTTACCATGAAATGAAAAGCTCAATGAAACAATGATTTTTTTTTAACCTTAAATAAAGGATCATGTATGCAAAATCCAATTTTATACGGATAAATAAAATATATTTACTTAGTGAAAGAGGCCAGGAAGTACTAAAATCCCACTCACCAACAAGTATACTGCTGATATAAACTGGCTGTATAAAGTGACTCAGCAATGCTCCCTGTACACCAAGTACTTCCCATCTTGTCAATTTGTCACTAGAGGACATACTGCTTACTCTGTTAACAACATCTGCAGGACAGTAGACAGTCAGATAAATTTTGCCTTCAACAACCACATGGAGACTCAGTTCTTCGTTGGCTTCAAATGCAGATATAGAATGTGGATTAAGACGCCTAGAAAAAGGAAAGGTTTTTTTCCTTTAAAAAACAAAGCATACAAAGTGGAATATTACTCAGCCATGCCACTTGCAATGGCATGCATGGAGCTAGAGGGTATTATGCTAAACAAAATAAGTCAGAGAAAGACAAATACCATATGATTTCACTCATATGTGAAATAAGTCAGAGAAAGACAAATACCATATGATTTCACTCATATGTGGAATTTAAGAGATAAAACAAATGAGCAAAGGGGAAAAAAGGAGGGGGGGAAACCAAGAAACAGACTTTTAACTATAGAGAACACACTGATGGTTACCAGAGGGGAAGGGGGTGGGGAGATGGGTGAAATAGGTGATGGGGATTAAGGAGTGCACTTGTGTTGAGCACTGGGTGTTGTATGGTAGTATTAAATCACTATACTGCACACCTGAAACTAATATTACACTGTATGTTAACTGGAATTTAAATAAAAAATTTAAAAATAAAAATATACGTACTTAAGAATTGTTGTCAAATATGTCTAACTTGCCAGTGTACATTTAATTCTAGCAACAGAAAAAGATGCAAAACTAAAGCAAGGTAGGAATGGAGTGACTTGGTTCCACAAGATTAATACCAAACAGAAATTAACCATATTTAGAGCTTCTTGCAAAGATAAATTCTTTTTACTGCCTTTGTGTCCCTTAAAATCAAATGAAAACCTAATTTTTGTTGCTACCACAGTTATTTTTTTTCTCTGTATGAAAATTTTCAAAAACTACAAAGAGAATGAAGGGAAAAAACCCTGACAATTTGTATTCAAGATTCTTCTCCAATAAAATATGTTAAAAAAATAAAATGTAATATCATTTGTCCTGAATTTTTTCTCCAGGAACATTCCTTGCCCTTGTTTTCAAATGTGTAACTGGAAGAATCTGTAACAAAATATTAGCCATGGTTATCTCTAGACGGTCAGACTTGCTTTCTCCTTTGTGCTTGCCTGTACTGTTTAAATCTCACGCTGATGCTACCCGTTGATCAAGATAACGAAGTTTTGGCTACAGATTGACCAGAAAGACAAACTGCATTTCTTAGCTCCTGTATTAGTATGTGAGAGTACATAAATCCATGCTTTCCTAACATTTATGAAGTCTTAGAACTCGAAAGAAAAAAATTTTCAACAGCATAGAAAGTGGTAAATTACATGGAATGTTTTAGTAGTAGTAACAGATCAGATTGAATGGAGGGGGAGGAGTGGAGAAGTCGTAATAGATCAGATCGGATTGAGTGGTCCTCTAGCAGGCCACAAATAACACCTCGAGGCAAAGGGAGAATACGAATAGACAAGAATTTACTTGTTCTGTTGCTGTAGGGATTCAGAATACATGAGATAGAGCCATCTTGACTGTTTTAAAAACAACTTCCATGATACTTACAATTGTGACTTAATCTGGGCTGACCCTTTAGGCAACTGGTTCATATAGAGATAAATGTTAATAATCTGTTTGAGACTGAGTAGATTAGAAGCTGGTTCTGTACAAAATATTGATTTTTCCATCATAGCAGGATTTTTGCTGTAGAAGAGTAGAAGTTGTCTATAAAAGTACCTAAAATAAAAGGGTTATAACTTAATCAAATGATAAAATTTTAAAGTAATTTATCTTAAGCATCGTATTCTCACGTGTGCTGATCAATGTCCCTCCCTGTGTGGAAAGTTTTGATATTGATAAGAACTCCTAAAATAACTTTAGCCTTATTTAATGAAGAGTTAAATCCCAAAAGAAGTCCTCAATTGGAGCCCAGTCTGACATGTGACCTGCCTAAAAGTGCCATTCCTTGACTACCATTCCACTCATTTCGTGTGAGTCCCCAACTGTCATATCCTGCAGAAGACCCATTTCTCTAGTGATCCCTCTCTTTGTTCTCAGACAGTTCTGCTCTCAGCCTCCAACCTGGAGTGTCAAAATTCTGCCTTGCTTCTATTTTCCTTTCCCCACCAAAACAGACAGACAACAACTGTGGTTCCTGCTCCTTAGTGGTTTTAAAGACAAAAACACAGAAGTACAAGAACAACAGAATGAAGACTGTACGTTATATAAAGAAGTGAAACAAATCTCCTGAAAAACTAATACTAATCAAATGAGGGGACTAATACTATTTTGATTATTAAAAAAAAAAACATGATTTTATTCCTTTCATCAGAAATAATAAGAAAATTCAGCACAAGCATAAAATAGGGCCAAGCATGGTAAGAAATGAACATAAAAGAGGTAATTTTAAAGAGGTCAAATATGCACCAATGAGGATTAGAGGACAATGACTTGCATTACCTTCCTGGATTTCCCTAAAACTTTCCTTTTAAGATAACAGGATTCTTTCCTTATAGAGATATGTACTTAAGTTTTTCAGACAAAATAATGTCTAAATTTGTTTTAAAATACTCTACCAAAGAAAATACCACCAACAAAAAGTGAGGATGCATAGGTTAAATAAGAACAGCAGAATGCCGATAAATGGATATGCTGATAATTGGATATGATCACTTGGTACTGGTATCAGAATGCTGATAACTGAATGATATAATTCATTATCTTATTCTTGGGTTTGAAATTTTCCATAAAAAAGTTTTATAAAAAGTAAGTTCAATGGCTTAACAGAACCACAATCTGATGGATCCTGGAGAAAATAACAAATTTCTCACTTTTCATATGAAGGGACTTCTAAAGAGTAACATTCCTGGCTTCTCTCTCCTACCTGCTCTTCACTCCTTTTCTAAGGAGGAGAGTGACTACTGAAGAATTTGGGGAAAGAAACTAGGCATGCTCCCTTTTCTCCCTCTTTGAGATCTGCCAGTCTGTACAAACGTATAGTTATAAAACAAGTCAGGAGGATGAGAAGTATAGCATAGGGAACAGTGCCAATAATACCATGATAACATCATATGCTGACAGATGGTGACTACATTTACCATGGTGGTGAGTGTGGTGAGTGTTGAACATTAACATGTGTAACATTGTATGTCAACTATACTTCAATTTAAAAAAGAAAAAGAATAGAAAAAAGAAAAGAATACTGTATCTACGTTCTGCTATATAAAACTTTGCACAGACCTCATGAATGGAAACTGGTTTCTGGCGCTGTCTTTGGATAAATATGACTAATTCAGGGTGGTGACTATTACCAAGACTACTTGGTCCCAATATAAAGCTATATATTACAATTACTTTGTTCAGTAATAAAGAGAGTATATTTAAAAAAAGTTGTAGAACTCTTAAAACTGAGTTCATAAGGTCTTGATAATAGAAACCACTAAAATCCACAGATTATACAGACACTGCAGTTACTGTAAGGTTTTAAAAAATGACCTGGAAATAATCAGATGACTTGGATAAGTAAGAGACTGTCATATCCATGGCTCAATGATCCCTAAAATTCCATTTGTAAATAAAGACACCGATATGTGTTTACTTTGAGCTGAAAGCATTACTATTTGGTGGCATTAAATATATATGTTACCTTACCTAAGGAGAGACCTTCTTGCTGTAACAATAGCATGAGTGTCGTGCAACACTCTTCCATTTGGCTTAACGCACTGGCTATAATTGTATTCACCTGTGCCTATAGCTACAACTTCATGCTGTCCAGCTGAAAGGAAAAGGTTAACAGTAGGTTATTTTGACTTCCCTCTTTCCTATGTTCAACCTCTACCTTACCATTTTAAAGTTACTTATATTGACCAAAAAGATGGAAAAATTCCAGTTTCACAGAAGAGTTCAAGAGTCTTCTAGGAACCAATTTTTTTTAATAGTTCAATAAAATTCAATTAAAAAGGCAATTATAATAGTTCATCTAAAACTTTACCACAATCAATAGAATAATGAGATATCCTTAGTTTTCAAACATGCATTTATTTCTTCTACTTCTAGATATGTTTGGCTTACGAGAGACATCATTTGCCATTCTACTTCTGCCTTAAAGTTATCTATAGTGGCTCTATTTTTTTCTTAATCCACTCAAATTCTCTACAAATCATAGTTTATCTGTTCTACTGATACTGCTTTTTTAAAGATTTTTATTTATTTGAGAGAGAGAGTGTGTGCACGAGCAGAGGCGGGGGGAGCAGAGGGAGAAGGAGAAGCAGACTCCTCACTAGGAGAGAGCCCGACCCAGGGCTCAATCCCAGGACCCCAAGATCATGACCTGAGCCGAAGGTAGATGCTTTAACTGACTGAGTCCCCCAGGAACCCCTGAAACTGGTTTTTAAAGAAAAAAGCACCTTATTCTTTTTCTAATAGTTTCACTCCATTTACTTTTTGCTGTACCCCATTTGAGATTTCCTTGAAACTCTATGCTCTGATTATACAATTCTTTTTTCCTTTCACATCCTAACTATGAGGCCTTTCTATAGCGTAGTCACTAAGTTCATTGCTCTTTCTTCTCTAGAATATTCTCCTCTTGCTTTTTCTTTTACTTCTGTGTTGATGATTTCAGAAAATCTCTAATCTTAGACTTTCAAACAAAGTTCAGTTTCAGGGGTGGCTAGGTGGCTCAGTCAGTTGCGTCGAACTCTCGATTTTGGCTCAGGTCATGATCTCAGGGCTGTGAGATGGAGCCCCGCAAGATGGAGTCCAGAGTCGGGAGATTCAGCAGGAAGTCTGCTTGAGATTTTCTCTCTCCCTGTCCCTCTGCCCCTCCTCCCGCTCACATGCTCACACACACTCTTTAAAATAAATAAATCTTTAAAAAAAAGAATAAAGTTTCACATTTGCAAATACCTAAAGGACTTTCATTAGTTCAACAAAAACTGCTGAGGTCCTACCAAGTTCCAGGTGTTCAAGTAGATGCTAGGAATAAAATGTTGAGCAAGACATGCCCTCATGAAGCTTCTAATAGGAGAGACAGAAAAAGACTAAAGAAACCAAAAACTGTGATACGTGCTTTAAAGGAAAAAAGTATGGAGCCCATGTAAAGAATAATGGTGTGTGTGGGGGGAAGGTTAGCTCATGTAAACTAGTTGTGGAATCTCTCCTTATGAAACTGAAATTTAAGTTTCAGTACGAGGAGTAAGCAGCATGAGTGAGGTAAAGGGTGCTGCAGTCAAAAGAAAGAGCTTGTGCAGACCCTGGGCAAAGAGGGACCAGCAGAGCTGCTTCAGTAAAGAGTGAAGGGAATGGCATAAGATGAAGTTAGAGAAGGACGCATCAGAAACCATGCTAAGGAGTCTATGGATTTTATCTAAGAGCTATGGTGAAGCTACTGAGGGTAACGGATTGAAAACCACATTGGGTTACATTTTAAGACCCCTCCTATACCTGGAGAATGCTATAAGTCCAAGAAGCTGAAGACATAATGACTTAAGACTTGAGAAATGAAGATGGTTGGAAAAGAATAATCAGATCTGATAGTTTAGAGACATAATAGAACTTACAGATAAATTTTAGGGTGTTAGGGAAAGGACTTAGTCTTTTAGTCTGAGCAACTGGGAAAATGCCATTTACTGAGATGGAAAAAGCTGGAGGAGGAATTAAAATTAGATGGGAAAAATAAAAAGTTCCATTATCACAAACGTAGTTGCTCCAGTAAGGAGGGGATGATGATGGTAAAAGCAAAGTATATAGTGTCAGTGTAAGCTCTGGAATGGTGATATACAGTTCTCAGTTATAAATAGAAACTCAGTTTCTATTTCAACTCTGTAACTCGACCTGCCATGTTTCAGGGAGATACCAGTCTGATAATGCAGGAAAAAGGGGGGATAACAAAAAGAAGAAATTCATCAAGATGTGAGAAGGAACAGAATCAAAATTTAAGTGAAAGGATTAGCTATAAGAGAAAGATCCTTCCTCCACTCACAGTAGAGAAGATGAGCACAAATGCAAGGAATTATAGATTTGGTGGCAGAGAACAGAAGTGGTTTGGATTTGATAGCTTCTTACAGACACAATTAAAAATTATGAGGCATGACCATTAGTTGAAAGCAAGGATGGAAGAGAGGATGTAGGATATTTGAGGACAAAGGAAAGTATAAAATGGACATTTCAGGGAATGTGTGAGGAATACCCATTTGAGGTTTCTAATACATTTTAAGTATGTATTGATTGTGTGAGTTACTCCAGGAACATGTACTTAATTTTACTCAGTCTTTCCCCACCCCACATTCACAATCATATTTCTAAAACCAGATTTATTACTCTCATCCATCCTATTCACACAACTTCACATCAGCTTCCAGATTCCAGGGTATATGGAAACACCATTCTACTATGTAAACTTGAAATGTTATGTTTTATTCATCTCATTTCATCTATCATTTGTTGTCACTTTCATCTTATCACATCATATTTCTAAAAAATATTTTCTTTGCCTGTTCATATCTATCTCAACTCTAACATAAGCAGCTCCATCACAATCAAGTAAGTTATGATTCCCTAATTCAGGCCCAATCCTTGTAGTATTAAAAAAAAAAAACTGTTGGCAATCATTGTTTAAACATCAATTTATTTTAATCATTACAAATGTAATTTAAGCTTTTCCTAAACGCCAAGTACTGTGCCAAGTACTTTATTTATATTATCACATCTAATCCTAGTAACTCCAGGAAGTAGAAAGTATTTCGATTTTTAAGAAATTAGAAGACAACAGAAGCAGAGAGATGTTAAGTATATAACACGCCCAAAGTCATGTAAGTAGCACACCTAAGTCTCGTGCTGTTTCCAACAATTAGAGTTCTGTATCAATCCCTGACCAAAAATCTTTTACCACTTATTATCTCATTAAGTCCAACTTCTGACTGGATTTTAAATGACTCCATAATCTGGTAACATCTTATCAACCTAAGTGTATTCTGTATTACCCCTGTATATATATACTTTTCTGCACTAGTAATAAATTTCTCATAGTTCCATAAACAGTTTTCTCACTGCTGCTTTCTTCCCTTATGTCTTTCTCTCTCCCAAAATGCCCTTTCCTCTATTTATCCAAGTCTTATTAACACTTAAAATTTCAGTACCCAAAGATTTTAACTCTACCAGTCCTCTACTATCTATGAATTATCATGCATTTTTGGATTACAGAAAATACTTTTGTATATAGGTATCTATATATAGCTATAGATATAAACAGATATAGATTTTATATATACCCACAAGAAAAAAACAGAGGTTCATGATTTTTCATATTGTAATCCTTTCTTACCTGAAAGTGAAATTTTGTTCATTTTTATCCTTTTCAATGTTTGTTACAATGGAAACTAGATTTCAGGTTGGTCGTAGTTCCAACAGAGCTATTGTTTAAAATGTTAGGCATTTTACCATTCTGCAGCTCTCTATTAGTTTCTGGTCAGTATACTTTAATGTTGACAGCCTTTATATTTAATGATCCACACCCACTAGAAAAGGCCACTTCAAATCAATGTAACACCATTGTAAAAAGGGTCAAAGATAGTCAGTTAAAATACTGCTATATATAGCTCAAATGATTAGGATATTTAATAGTTTTTCCACAAACTAACACATCCCAAATATTTGTGGACTTACCTCTTTCAATTATAAAAGCTGCCAATGAATTGCTACATTTCAGATATTCTGAATGATTGGAAATTAGTTGATTAAATGTTTCTTTAACAATTTGTGAAATCTTTGCATATTGAATATGTCTCCCTTCTGGAAAAAAAAATCAAATGGAATATGAATTTGAAGAACACGCTGCTTTCTCCCAGAGGCCTCTAGTATTCCTATAATAACATTACAATTGAGTGAGTTTGTAATTTATAGATATGGGAGCAAATTATAATTTAGGTCATGATTGATATTTTAAAGCATTCAATTCTAAAAAAACTACATAACTGAGCTTTATGGAAAACTTATAAAAATTCTTAATATTACATATTAGAGAATTATTGATCTATATTTAATGAAATATTCAAAAGTCATACAAGACACAAGTCGTTTCTTTGTTGAATAGGATTGTCCCATATTGCAAACCAACATCTCACTGAACGTCAGTAGTCTCCCCTCAACATGGTGACAATTAAAATGCACTCCTTAGTATGTGCCCCACTGAGAACTATCACGAAACACTAAGCACTTAGAACCCTGATATAGCCCATGTTTCCACTAAAAAAGTTCTAAACTTTGAAAGGGAATAAAGATAGTTTTAAGTAACTAGGATTACTAGAGAACAGTTTTAACCAAGAATATACATCAAAAGTTACCCATGGATTTTTTTTTAAAAAACATGAGAGAGCCTACTTAAGATTCTGGGGTGGGACCCTGGCCATTTGTTGCTTTGTGTATCCCTACTGAAGAACAATTGTTCTAGAGAAAGAGAAGTTGCAGAATCACCTAATATAGTGTTTCTCAAAGTATAGTTGTAAACCACTGATAATTCCTGATGTTTCATGAGAGTTGCTAAGTAGTCTATCGAGTGGTTCACAGCCCATTTCATATTTTTAGAGGAAAAAAAGCAAAGAAACAACTTTGCGGTCAAATTTTCACAGAAATTCTTTTTACCTGCTTAATAATCATTACATTTAAAAAAGCGCACAAATGATAAAAGTAAGACATTAGCAACCTCAGCTAACATTCCGCTAACAAGACACAACGCACTTCAGTTAGGCCATTTACATGCTTTTGTTTATATTTGTTAAACTTTATTTTTTCTGTTAATATTGTTAATGCTCTCTTGGCAAAGACAAATTCGCGTTATCAAGAAGAATGTGAACAATCACAAGATTATTCACAAAATGGAGCTCTGAGAGAAAAAAAATGAAGTAATAGCTATATTCTTCTATCTCATCACAAAGCATATAACGTGGAGGTGCCAATTATTACTATAATTGCATGCTAGCATATACTTCACTAAAACTGCTATCAACAAAACCATCAAAGTGTGGTATCTAAATTAGTTTTTGGTCCTTATATAGTAAAAATATGAGAAGTACTCAGCAACTTGGCTCCGCATTATCACCAAAACTCATGATACAGGAGAGAGAGAGAGAGAGAGCACGCACATGCGCACAAGACAGGGCAGGTTCAGGGGGAGAAGCAGACCCCCCACTGAGTGAGGAGCCTGATGCAGGGCTTGATACTGGGACTCTGGGATTATGACCTAAGCCTATGGCAGAAGCTTCACCAACTGAGCCACCCAAACACCCCAAATTTAACTTTTTTTTAAAAACTGAAATAGCAATATAAAAATATACATTCAGAAGTTCCCTCACCAAAGGCAGGCAAAAATTACCAGTTTCTAATAGAAATGTTGAGATCTATAAATATATATCACTTCAATAAACAGAAACTGGGACATGCCGAAATGTATCTTTTGCATTTACTTGGTCTTGGACATCACTCAAGGGTATTACCTCATCCTTCTTAATGGGTCCATAGAACGAATGTACCATAATTTGTTTGGATCATGTCATATATAGTTAACAAGTATTATGTTACAACGTAGAGTAGAAAAACCACACTGCGATTAGTATAGAACAAGAATTGTGTATAGGGCAAAAAAAAAAAAGTTCTGCTACACATTAAAAAGTTGCACCTAAATATCATAAAGAACATTTGGGACTTAACAACATACCTTCAGTGTTGAAGGAAATAATACTGTGAATATAACCAAGTCCATCTTACTAAATTCTCTCTTATTACCATGCATGTGGAAAAAAAAAAAAAGCACATGAAATACCATTTTCCTTATAAATGTACCCTGGCTATTAAGGAAATAAAATGTTCTCCCAAATTACTGAAAATGAAGGATAAGATAAAAATACGACACAGATAATGCCATTTAACACCATTTCTTTGATTTCAAGTATCTAATTTCAAGTAATCTTCAGTATCATGTAACCTGAACCTATCTTCAGAGCCAAAATATCATTTTTAAAATTTTTTTATTTATTTGTTTATTTATTTATTTAATTTTTAGAGAGGAGGCAGGAAGTGCAAAAGGAGAGGGAGAATCAAGCAGGCTCCACACTTGGCATGGAGCCTAATGCAGGGCTCCATCTCACAACCCAGGGATCATGACCCAAACCAAAATCAGGAGTCGGAAGGTGAATGGACTGAGCCACCCAGGCACCCCAAAGTATTGCTATTTTTAATGAAATATGGTCTAGTTAGAAAAAGGACAAAGCAGACAGGCTGTGAGATAGTGATATGCTCTATAACTGGCCCAACAGGATCTGTTTGGGAAATTATTGTGGGTCTCAAATCTTTTTTCTTCAAAGGCAACAACATCCAACCCCTATGTTTACCCCCATTAGTGTGAAGGATGAGGTTTGCTGTTTTGTGACAACTTGACTCCTGTCTGAACCTACGAAACTTGACTCTAATCATGTATTTCTTTAAACATACTGTTAACCACATTTTCTTTCTTCCTCACAGATTGACCTGTTTTCTCAGGGTAATATTAATCTATACTGTCAGTCATTGACCAGAGATTTTGTCCCACTATTCATGAAAATTGCCCACAGAGGCTGAAAAGACAGACTAGAGCCCTCTCCTGTATTAAGGGATGATTATGACTAGATTCATCCCTCACTTCCCTTCTTTTCATCAATTCTTATGACTGTTAGATCAAACTACTATATTAAACTTTGGTAAATTTTGCCACTGGAATAGGCTTATTTTCCCTGGTCTTGTCCTTTTACTCCAAACAAGCTCACAAATGTGCATAGCCTTTCTCTGTTTTAGAAAGATAATGTAAATAAAAAAAGACAACGGACAAACCAAGTCTGAATAGACATAAAGTTGGTTTTTAAATCCTAATCTCCAGACCTAGAAAGAAAGGCTCGTTTTCATTTTAATTCTGTAAGTATTCTAAACTTTGAAGTCTGAAGTGTTAAGTACTATGTAAGCAATATAGAAATAATTTCCTGACTTTCAGGGAATTCATAATCCGATAGGAAAAACATACAACTACCAACACAATATGTCGAATATGACAAAGTGTTATAATAAAAGGTTACTGTTTAGGAAGCATCTACTGGCACTGATTTAACTATTCTACATGTATGAATTCATTTAATCCTCATAATTACCCTATGACGTAATTATTGTTATGGCCATTTTACAGATGAGAACTTAAGATGCATGGAGAAGTAGCTGATTGTAGATCATACAATTATAACTGCAATTGTAGTTGTTTTCTTGAGCTTGAGTGACAAATAACTACCATTAAAATTAAATAGATTATTTAAAATGAATGTCCCAACCATTAAGCACCAGAAAGCCACTGGTTTTCATTAATGACAAGCCTACCAAAGCAAAGCATTGCTTGCTATATATATATAAAGAGCAGCTATATGAAACTGATGAATCACCCCTTATAGAAAAAAAGCCATTTCTTCAATCTTTCCTCTCCCTTATTTCTCTTTTCTAGCACATAGAGTAGGAAATTTTCCTCCCTGTAGAAGTGTGACAGGTTTGAATGATAAAATACTAATGTATATGTTCATACCTAAGCATATTTTAATTACAATTTAAGTTTAATTATAAGTTTACTTATAATAAGTTTAATTATAATTTTTATTGGGTTACTCTTCTAAAAAAGAAAATCATAAAGGAGTTTCCTACCATAATGTACTTTTGAGACATATACTGGTTCAGGTGAAACAACAGGTTCTGCTGGGATAGGGGGAGGACCTGTAAATAATAAAGAAAGAGACAAGAAATTTCAATGTTCCAAAGAGGAGGTACTTTACTCTTCTATAATAAACAGCAATCTTAGAATGATTATTTTTTCTGTATAGTTCTGCCAACTCTAGGCCATCAAATATCCATTAGCTCAGCCTTGATAAATGTCTTTTCTATATTGAAATTATACACACACAGTTCTGGATTTCCTAATCCTGTGCTGCTAAATAGTTTGCGTTGTCATAGATGCCACACTCTAAAAAGGATTCAGAATGAAACCATGTTTTAGATACTCATGAACAATTTTCTATTTGTAGTAATATTATGTAAAATACTTAAAATTAATATCCTATCAAAATTTAATAAGTAAAAGTTACCATTTTTCCTAGGGGAGTACCACATTCAAAGTTTTCAAAGCTTTTAGTCTCATTTTTGCAATGGCTTTCCAATTTGGATCCCAACTTAGGGAACCCGGGAAAAACAAAAAAAGAACATGACATTAAACCAAAGAAACAACAAAAAAAAGATCAGAAAAGTTTAAATGAACAGTTTCCAGAAGCAAAGTTTCAACTAAATTAATTAGCATCTCTCAAGAATCATTCATAAGAACAAAGGAAGCAAAAAATACTGCTACTATGGACTTAATTTTGAGTAAGACAAAATACTGACTGAATATATCAAAATTAGCAAGGAAAGACTGGCAATGTCATCTTGCAGTTCATGTTAGTTAAGCAAAGGCTGATAACTATAGTTAGAAATATGCACCCTGGACTTTAAATAAACATAACTTCAAAAACTCAGAGAAAGATGGATTTTTTTCCATTTATCCAAGAGAGCTGGGCTCAGGTAGAATGAAAACCAAAAATATTAAATCCTGTTCATCAAGCACAAATAATTTCAATAAAGAAAATGTGACTGCCCATGTTGGTTTGCATTTTAAAGCACCATGTACAAATAAGCAAAATAAAACAAAATTGGAGGACTCACACTTCCTATTTCAAAACTTAATACAAAGTGACAATAAATCAAAATAGTATGGTAATGGCATAAAGACAGACACATAGACCAGTGGGATAGAGAATCCAGAAATAAGTTCTCACATATTTTCTCAAATGATTCTTGACAAGGGGCCAGTATCATTCAAAGGGGGAAAGGGCAGTCTTTTCAATAAATGATGCTGGAAAAACTGGATATCCACATGCAGAAGATTGAAGACGGACCCCTACACAAAAATTAACTAACCCCATACACAAAAATTAACTCAATATGCATCAAAGACCCAAACATAAGGGTGAAAACCATGAAACTCTTAGAAGAAAACATAGGAGAAAAGCTTGATGATGACACTGGATTTGGCAATAATTGCCTGGATAGGACACCAAAAGTACAGGCAACAAAAGAAAAAATTGGGACTTCATCAAAATTAAATACTTTTCTGATCAAAAACCACTATTAACAGAGCAAAAATGCAAATCACAAAAAGGGAGAAAATATTTTTACATCACATATCTGATAAAGGACTGATATCTAGAATATACAGTAGTGTTTCCCTTATCTGAGGGGATAAGCTCCACTGCAGGTAATATCAAACCTTATATATGCTATGATTTTTCCTATACATATGTCCTTACGGTAAAGTTTAATTTATAAATTAGGCACAATAAGAGATTAACAACAGCACATATATACTGTAATAAAAATTATATGAATATAGTCTCTCTCTCTGAAAATATATTATTGTACTGTATTCACCCTTCTTGTAATGATGTGAGATTTTAAAATGTGATGAGATGAAGTGAGGTGAATGGCGTAGGCACTGCGACATAGTGTTAGGCTACTACTGACCTTCTGATGTGTCGGGAGGAGGACCATCTGCTTCCGGCCCACAGATGACCACAGGCAAATGAAGCCGTGGAAAGTGAAACCCAGAGGACCCTTAAAACTCAACAAAAAAAACCCCAATAACCCCTTTCAAAAATAGACAAAGGAATTATTACATTTCTCTGAAGAAGATATACAAATGGCACATGAGAAAATGCTCCCCATCATTAATCATTAGGAAAATGCAAGTCAAAGCCACAATGAGATGCCATATCATACCCAGTAGAATGGCTACTATACAAAAAAAAAAAAAACACAAAACACAAAAAAGCAGAAAATAACAAGTGTTGGTGAGGACATGGAAAAACTGGAACCCTTGTGCACTATAGGTAGGAATGTAAAATGGTGTAGCCATTATGGAAAACAATATGGCAGTTCTTAAAAAAAAATTAAATATAAAATTACTATATGATCTAGCAATTCCACTTCTGGGTATGAAACCCAAAGAATTGAAACCAGAATGTCATAGCTATCTATACACCCACATTCGTAGCAGCATTATTCACAATAGCCAAAAGTTGAAGAAACCCAAGTATCCATCAACGGATGAATGGCTAAACAAAATGTGTTATATACATACAACAGAATATTATTCAGTCTTAAAAAGGAAGGAAATTCTGACACATGCTACAATGTAGAATAACTTTAAGGACATTATAAGTGAAAAAAGTCAGCCATGAAAAGACAAATACCATATGATTCCACTTTGCAATACCTAAAGTAGTCAAATTCATATAGACAGAAAGTAAAATGGTAATTGCCATGAACTTGGTGTGAGGGGGGAAAGGGGAAAGATGAGAAATAATTGTTTAGTGGGTACAGAATTTCAGTTTTGCAAGATGAAAAGAGTTCTGGATATTGGATACACAACAAAGTGAATGTACTTCACACTAAACTGTACACTTAAAATGGTTAAGATACTAAAATTTGTTTTATATATATGCATTACAAAATTCTATTTGACTACGTTAAAAACTTTTTAAATGATTTTTTAAAAAGGAGTATTGAAATAAACTTAGAACCAGATTCTTAAATCATTGTGTCAGAAAGTGTTAGATTTTAGGGGTGCCTGGCTGGCTGTCGATAGAGCATGCAACTCAATCTCAGAGTCATTGAATTCATGCCCCACGTTGGGCGTGGAGCTTCAAATAAAAATTTAAAAAAAATTTTTTTAAAGAATGTGTTAAGGCTTTCAAAACTTATAATAATACTCTCCTTAAAAAAAGTTAGAGCAAGAAATTTTGTACAATTAAAAAAACAAGATTATACTTGAAAAACACCATGTACAAAATATGGAACGATATATACATGGGAAAAAATTTTGATGAGTTCAAAATTTTGAAAAAAATTAAAAATAAGTTTTTTAAGTTTTATGTTATAAATGAATAGGAGATCAAAAAAACTGATATAAAGCTCATAGCAAAGAAAAGAAATACTCAGCTCTTATCTTCCATATCCCTCCACAAGAAAAATAAATCTTTAAACTCAGCTGTTTAGGACATCCTAAAGAATGTAAGGGAAAAATTGATCTAATTAAATTAATTATTAAATTACTAGGCTCTGTGACAAGAGAAAATACATTACTAAAAAATCTTTAGTCATAATTAAGGTACTACTGGCACTCTTTGAGAAAACAATGGTGAATATAAAAGGGGCATCAGTGAAGATGGGAAAGTGCCACCTTAATTTTCAGAGAAGGCAAAAGATAGATATTTAGAAACTAAAAACTGTGAGAGACTGTGGACTCTGGGAAACAAACTGAGAGCTTCAGAGGGGAGGGGGGTGGGGGATTGGGATAGGCCGGTGATGGGTATTAAGAAGGGCACATATTGCATGGTGCACTGGGTGTTATATGCAAGTAATGAATCATGGAACATTGCATCAAGAATTGGGGATGTACTGTATGGTGACTAATATACAAAATAAATATTATTAAAAAAAAAAAAAGACCTAAAAATTGTAGCCCACCAGGCAAAACATTTGCTAGCCCTAAATAAGCATTTTAAAGACCCTTAGGGAAAACATCCTTTCCTGACAATTAGATTAGAAGCTTGGGAAATTCTGTAGACATGTTTTAATGTAATTCAACAAAGCATTTTAGTTTCTTGAGGGTAGAGGACAGATCTTACTTGATTCTTGATTCCCAATACCTACTGCAGTCCTTGGAACTCAGCACATCCTGAAAATATAGATTTACTGATTCTACTGCATGCTACAGCTGGAAGGAAACTGGGAAAATATTGCTGGGGATATACTTAGGTGGGTAAATAGCTGATAAAATAATCACATATAAAGAATTTCCATTAATAAACTGAAGGAATGCCTTAAGAATATTATTTGTCACCAGTTCGGCATTTCACATTAATTTGTTAAAGACTCTGGAGAGGCAAAGTCATATCTATACAAGAAATAAATCACTCATCACACTAAGCTCAAAGTGAGTAGGATTTATTCATCTAGAGGATAAATCAGTGTGAAACTGAATAAAATAATGATGGACAAATATGAATATTGGTAAAAACAGCAAAATTATCAACTGATAAAATCAAAACTCAAAATTATCAAAACTGAATTCATATCAGAAAGGGGAATTTCTAGGTTAAAATCAGTACATACCTTCCAAATACTTAAAAGAAAAAAAGTCAAAGAAAACATTAGCCACAAAAGGAAAAAAAAACCCATAACATGACACTTACCATTCATAATAAAAGCAAATATTAAGTTTTTTATTGAAATACTCATTATGTCAAAAAAATCTAATTTTATGCTCAACAGAAAATCACTAAAAGCAAAACAGGATAAAGATATTAAACACAAAAGGTAACTAAAAGCACTGTGAGAATTAAAAAAAATTCAAGACCAAAAACATACATAACATATATGAAATATGCAAGATAAAAAAGAAATAATTTTATATTGAATTTAAAAAAGGTATACTCTCTAACAAAATGCAATCACTGCATCATTACTTTTTATAGGTCAAATAACATTAAGAATCAAAGAATTCAATAAAATAAGGATAATATGACATTTATAGTGCCAGCATGTATAAGACAAAATCATCATACCTAATCCTGAAAAATTAATCTGAAAAATAGTGAACAGAAAATAACATGGAAATTAACAAAATACTTTCCTAAGTACTTAATAAATCCAAAGTATGACAAACATCAAAACTTACATGTAGCAAATCATTTTAATTACTAAATAATGGTTTTAATTAAACAAAAATAAAAATGCATGAATAAGAGTTAAACTTAGAGAAAAAACAAAATGAGCTAAAATACTACAAAAGAAAAAATGAACAGACTAAAAACAAAAAAAGCCCAGTAGTACAATAAAAGTGATAATTTGAATTTAAAAAGAATGAATTTATCATCAAATTTGTTTTCATTTTAAAGTTAATTTAGATAAACCAAAATGTAATCTACCATTAAGTGACCACTGACAAAAGCTGCTGATCATGCTAACACATATATAAAATGGTAACATATTCCTCAAACTGATTAATATTTAGTAAGAGCTACTATCATTTTATTACAAATTATTCACCAAGCACTGGTTGAGTGCTTTGCATTCATTATTTATTTAATCCTAAGAACAGCCATAGGAGGTAGTTACTATCAGAGTCACCATTTTTTTATTACTTATTATTTTTTTTAGTGTCCCCACGTTTTAAATGATGAAACAGGTTTAGGGGCGCCTGGGTGGCACAGTGGTTAAGCGTCTGCCTTCGGCTCAGGGCGTGATCCCGGTGTTATGGGATCGAGCCCCACATCAGGCTCCTCCGCTATGAGCCTGCTTCTTCCTCTCCCTCTCCCCCTGCTTGTGTTCCCTCTGTCGTTGGCTGTCTCTGTCTCTGTCAAATAAATAAATAAAATCTTAAAAATAAATAAATAAATAAATAAATAAATAATGAAACAGGTTTAGAAAGCAAATAACTTGCCTATCCCAGGTCAGTATTTCAACCTGAGCAATCTAATTCTGGAGTTTACAGTTAACCTATTTGCTATGTTGCTTTAGGCCATTATTTTCTCAAGTAGCTTTACCATTACTGAATTTAAAACAGATAGCCAAACTTCACAAAAATTGCATTTAAAAACTCTAAGCATTAAATGCACATTATTAAGAGACTAGGAACCCAATAAATTACAGAGAAAAATCAAGTTTCTGGATATGAAGCTACTGAGAATCTGACAAATTATGAGACAATTCAGTCAACATGTTTATAGCTCATGGTGCTGAAATATACAAGAGCATTTTTTTTTCTTTTATAGAAAATCTTTTTATTTTTTTCTTGGCTATTTTTATTTTTAATTCCAGTACAATTAATATACAGTATTAAATTAACTTCAGGTGTACAATATAGTGTTCAACAGTTCCATACATCACTCAGTCCTCATCGCTGTAAGTACACTTTTTATCCCCTATACGAGAGCATTTTAACTAATATTAAACATGGCAGCAGGTAGCAATGGAAGGAAATAAATTCTGCTACTTCTGTCTTGCAGCTGCCACGCAACTCTTCATTAATAAATCCTGCAGGTGATTCCTTCTGGGAAAAGATACATTTTATAAATCCTTTCTAATCAAGGGTATTTACCTGCTCTTTCTAAAATTCTTGGTTCAGGTTCATCCAATTGTAGAAGCTCATCAAGCGCTAATTTCGCTGCATTGGATCTAGACTCCTTTTTATTTTGTCCCAGTCCAGTCTTATACTGAATTCCATCCACCACAGCACAAAAAGCAAAATATGGTCCCATAACGTTACCTTGAAAAAGAAGTCAGAGTGAATGCTGCAATAATTCACAGTATGATCTTGCAAATGACATTTGACATAGAAAAATATCCCAGTACAAAAATTGTGGAAAACAATCTTGGCCTATCAGATTTGTGTTTTGTTTTGTTTGTTTTGTTTTGTTTTTAATAATTTTTTTTTTAAAGATTTTATTTATTTATTTGACAGAGATAGAGACAGCCAGCGAGAGAGGGAACACAAGCAGGGGGAGTGGGAGAGGAAGAAGCAGGCTCACAGCAGAGGAGCCTGACGTGGGGCTCGATCCCATAACGCCGGGATCACGCCCTGAGCCGAAGGCAGACGCTTAACCGCTGTGCCACCCAGGCGCCCCTTTGTTTTGTTTTTAGAGAAAATGCAGATTAAAAGTAAAGCCGAGTGAGTGCCTGAACTAGTTCTGAGGAACCTATCAAGCAGCCAGGTTAGCTCCAGATTCAGCATGAATGGTATGGACAGCTTTAGAGTACAGATCATACACGGAGCAATAGCAAGCACCCAAATATCTAGTGAATGACCAATGAGAGGTAAGATATGGAGCTTCTGGCAACATCGCTCTTCTTTTGAAATTCAATGCCAATATAGTTGAATTTCTCCCACCTTCTGAGTGCTCTGATACTCTTATAAGTTCCAGAATAAAAGATATCCCTTTGCAGAAATCTTGTGAACCTATCAGCAAGTTATGGTAAGCAATTCACACCACCACAGCCTTGAGGGCAAGTGGAGGGGAAAGAATCCACAAGGAAAACCGAAACAAAAATAGAGAAGATATGCTAAAGAGTTAAACTCAAATGTCCAGCCATCCAAAATTCCTAGAAGAATTACCTTTACACAATTACTTTTACCTAGTTTTCATTTTTGCCTAGTGACAAATGAAATGGAATCATCTAAATTTACAGGGCAACGATTTTTCCAGTTCAAGTTTTCCTTGTTGGTAATTCAGACTTTAGAAAGTCTCTGGTTAACTTAAGATTCTACCCTGGTTACGGATGGATAGATACAATTACACTCCACATAAGCCTCATCGTCATCATCATTATTATTATTTTCTCACCTATTACACTAACTCCTGGGTTTTTTAAGATATACGTCAAGGTTTTACAAGCAACCCCTGACTGCATCTGAGTAAACCGCTTTCCTCTATCTATGACTTCAGTTTCCCAAGGTTCCACCTAGGTTCCAATGCAAATTTACAAAACCTAAGAATATTTTGTATATTTAACTAGTGGCCCATATGATTCTTGTGTGAGATATCCACCATCAAATTTGTTAATTAAGTACTCTGTGCCAGAGTGCTAAGCTTTTAAACTTCATCCTATCATACTTCAGATTCTCAAACTTTAGTATGTCTTTAAATACCTCTAGAGTTGTTAAAATACTGATACTCTGGTCTCATCAAACCTACTGATTCAGATTATTCAACTAGTACTATGTACATAAAGGGAATACCATTACTAATGGATTGTGTTTTTGAGTAGCTCTTGCTCAGATCATTAAAGATTTGCCCTTACACATTTTTTTCTTACGGTGACCAATAGTTTACATTTTCCAAGAATGGTCTGAGAAGAATGGAGGGAAAACTACTGACCACAGTATTGATCATGAAGTAATCCAACCTACAATGATTAGATTTAGGAAAACTCCACCTTCTATACTAAGACTCTATTTTTGTCACCTGTTTACTATTATTTCCTCCAAAACAACAGACTGGAAATCTGACTTCACTATGACGACCTTAGCTAAAATCTCAAAAGCTTTAAATTCTTTTGCAAGGATGCCTTGAGATACATATTGGCAAAAGCTACCAATGGTAAGAGAAAATTTTAAAAACCAAACCACCTGATGTCTTTGTATATATACAAACAAACATACACACACACACACACACACACACACATTTGTACACATACATGTATTTTTAAAGACGCTGTTTCCTTGACTCTCATACTTCTACCCCATTCATGTCTATTAAGAGCACTTATTCTCTTATCCCTTCACTTTTCCTAAAGTTCTTTCTAATCACTGGTCACGAGATAAAGAGGTTAGAGGCTGGATTTTATTTGATCTGTACTATTGTAGCCTTCCACAGGTTGAGGGGTGGTTTAAGAGAGAATGGGGAAAATAGACAAGTCTACAGATAGAGTATCAATCATGTAAGTGCTATTTTCACCTCTAAACCTTGAATTTCAGAAGCTAAGTTAGACCATAATTTTGTTAGGTATCATCATCACAGAATCCTTCTCATTAGATAATCATAGTCCAAATATTTAACAACTCTTCAAAAACATGTTAGTCTACAAGTACTCACACCTGAAAATAATCCCTAAGGCTGATGGGATTTCAGTTCAACTAGCCATACACAAAAAAGTTAAAATTTGATTATAAAAATTTTGTACATGTAAGTTATTTGCAGAAAAATATGAATATAAAAATTTCTGAAATATACTTGTCAAAACATACCAGTAGTTACCTAACTCCAACATTATGTGGATATAGAAAATAATCAAATTTAGTACTATTTATATGCTCTGCTTTTAACAGGAAAATATCTTCCAGCACTGTAATAACCAGATATAACTTTGGACTTGCCTGTTGTTACGGTTTCCTTAAGGTCAAGGTGAACCCTCTGCATTTGTGCAAACTGGTGCAAAGCTGACACAGGATTTATCTCACCACGTTTGTATTTCATTATGAATTCCTTAGGTATTTTTTTTGGAGGAAGGACAGGATTTGAAATAGATGAAAGACCTTTGGAAAGCAATGGTTCCGGTAAATTACCTAAAAAGATATGGTTACAGTTGTCAGTTCAGTAAAATTAAAAAAAATAAATAGCAAAAGCACTAAATCCTCACCTAAAAATGGCAGATTGTCCCTGATACAACTAGTTATAGGTGTTCTTCATCACAAGTAAGTTTCTACTAAAAATTTTGGCACACATGACAAGTGTAACCTGTTGATGCATATACCTTTTTGGAGTACAAAAATCACTGTTTGCAAAGGAGTGCTATCATTGTCATTATACGAAGTGATGTCAAAGAATCACAGAATTTTAACGATGTCAAGGTCTTCAGAGGCTCTCAAAGCATTCCTCCCCCCTCCACACACACACACATTATGTCACTAAGGCCTGGACTAAAGACAAAGACCTGGGACTAAGATCAGTTTCTGTTTCCTAGTCACTATATTCTATTACTTTTCACATTGAATTCAAATAAATTTAAGTGTTTGTCCCTGCTTTATACTTATGCTAAGTGATACTGGAATAGAAATCAGTACAAGTCCAGTCCTCTTCCTGAAGGGACCAACATAGTCTCACCTCAAAAAGGCAAGACAGGCTGGAAGCAGTTAACAGTTCCTAAAGAATAAATGAGCAGCAAGGAGAAGAATTTCCACAGGCCTCTTACAGTGTTCAGAGTCAAATCGGAGTTCCAAATGGGACTTAGCCACTGGTAAATGGAAGTATATCTACCGAACATTTAAACTGGAGGCTCAACAGTACTCATTGGCCATCCTAGAATCTTAAAGAACTAAGGCATTCCTGTAAATGAAGAAGAAATCGTACCCGTCACTTGCGTAACCCTGGAAGCCATATTCGACAAGCTGTAACTTTCTGAAGAATATCCTGCGGGTGTAGTTACCGTCTGGGTTGACGGCTGAACTGGCAAGTTCTTTTTCAGCATTTGAGCAAAGCTAGGGACCCGGGAACTCTGAAACCAGTCATTGTTGCCAGACATTTTCTCACCTACAAATCGTAAGAAAATTGGCAGGAAACATAATACTAGATAAAAGTACTTACTCAAATTAAAAACATACAGATCTTCATAATTGGCTTAAATACACACGACACAGAACTAAATCTCCTTAACTGATGTCATGACTGCTTTGTGACTAGAGTTTTAACAGGCACAGGCCTCGTCCCTCCTATATCCCTTCCAAAACACTGCTACAAAAGGGTAAAAAAGGATCAAAGCTGTCCACGGGGAAAGCCCTTAAAACTACTTGGGGGTCAGAGAAAAAGAGAAAAAGAAAACTTACAAACATGAGACCCTCAACGGCCCGAATCCCAGCCCAACTCCCACCCACCTAAATTGTTCTTCCTGCCGCGTAGGCCAAAGCCCGAGCCGCAGGCCCGGGGCTCCCCGGCCCCAGCCGCGAACGCCGTTGCTTCCTCCTCCCGGGCTCAACCTCTGGCTTCGGGGCGCTCTGTGCGAGAACCACGCGCCCAGGGTTGCGTCTTTCAAAAGCGGCCTCGTGACGTCCCGCAGTACCCGGACTAACACCCCACGCGAGCCTCATCCAATCACCAACCGTCTCTGCCGCTGGGCTTCCGTCTCTGCCGCTGGGCTTCCGGCCCTGCGCTGGCGCCAGCGTCAGCGTCAGCGCAGTGTCCCTGGGGCTATGCGGGCTATGCGGTCTGCGTCAACAAGCGGAGAGACGTGGGACGACGTCACGAGCGCCTGTTCTACGGTCCATGACGCCGACCTTGTTCTCTGAGTGCGGCTATCCGGGACTACTGAGGCCGTCACTGCCACAGAAGTCGGGTTAAAATTGCACAGTGGGGCCTCTTCACTGTCCTACTAAGTGCCCTCCACCCCACCCCACCCCCACCGTCGTCCTCACAACGCATTGTGTTAGGGCCTGCTTATCCAGGATGCTTGGAGGTTGTCCTCGGGGTTCCAGTCTGTGGGTTGTTTCAAGGAAACCTTTGGCCCTAATCCTGGTTATACTCTGAGAAGTCCCCTGTGGACAAGGTTTGGCCTCAACCTTGTCGTTGATGTGCACAGAAAAAAACACCTTGGACTCCTGCATAAGTTTCACTGGTGGAGCCAAACAATGAACAATCATGAAAACAGGTGGGGACGTTGAGAGCTAATGATAAACCCATTTTGGGTGTTTTCAGTTCAGCGCACTGGTGAAAGTTGAAAGAGACCCTAATGGAGGTGTTAGCTGACAGATGGTTAAATGTATATGTATTTCCCTCTGAAGGCAATTGGTTTTCTTATTTATACACATTATGACGATGTAGACAAGATCTCTATATGTGGTAGGTCAATCTCGGCCTTAGCCCAAATCCAAGGGAGCTATTTTTCTTAAACAAAATAACCTCAATCAGTTACGGTGTGTAAAGTAAATCACCTTGTAAAGACACAAGCCCTCCCCTCCTGCTCAAGGAGAATATTAAAACAAGACCGCACTACACCTATGACTAATTAATTACCTTGTGGCTAACGCCTGGCTCAGTTTCTCTTTAGTAAATTACCGATCAAGCTTGGCTTGTAACCCAGAAGGAATTAAAGGAAGTGAGTGATAGTAGTGTAACAATATATAAATGCCCCCCTCCCTACTTTTTTATATAGATAAGATTTCTCAAGGGTTAAATTGTTTTAAAGGAAAAAGAAAAAGAAAACAGTAGAATTGATAGTATTCTACCTCATTAAAGCAAGAAGTAATATCCATGCACAAACACAAACGCTAACTGGAAGAAAAAAACAGCTTCATTCCTCTCATCAAGCAATGCATTTTCAATAAAAGCTTGCTTTTCTTTAGTGGTTATCGAAATGTATGGATATGTTGCTTTGATCAAATGCCCATTAATAATTGTAATAAAGCAGAATTTTTTCTCCTTAACATTTGGAGATTTTTGTTTATAGGAAATTAACATATTCAAATATTGTTGCCAAGAAGTGTGGCAGGGATGATGAATAAGACTTCTGAGTACAGGAAATAGAGGGCAATCTGAAGGGGGAGAAATCAGAGAGGGAGATGAACCATGAGAGACTATGGACCCTGGGAAAATAACTGAAGGTCTCAGGAGGTGGGGGGTGGGTTGAGGGGGTAACAGGGTGATAGGTATTAAGGAGGGCATATGTTATGATGTGCACTGGGTGTTATACATAACTAGTGAATCATCGAACACTACATCATAAACTAATGATGTACTACACAGTGGCTAACTGAATGTAAAATAAAAAATACAAAAAAATACAAAAATAAAACCTTTCTGAGTACAAAAATATACAATTACATTAGGATCAAATTTGAAGAGGGGCGTGTAATGGAAATAGAAGTTCAAGAAGTAAAAGGAATGGGTAAAAATTACTCTTAAAGATAAAGTGGGTATATACACAATGCTTTCTTTTGAAATAATTTTAGATTTACAGAAGAATTGTAAAAATAACACACAAATCTCCCCTATACCCTTCCATCAGTTTTCCCTAATGTTAATATCATACATAACCATTGCACAATTACCAAAACTAAGAAATTGGCATAAGTACAGCATTACTAACTATACTATACACTTCATTTGGATTTCACCAGTTTTTTAAATTAATGTCCATTTTCTGTTTTAAGATCAGTCCGGGATATAGCATTGCATTTAGTGGCCGCATCTTAGTCATCTGTCTCATATAATAGTTTTTCAGTCTTTCCTAGTGTTCATGACCTTGCCACTTTTGAAGAGTAATGGTTGGATATTTTGTAGCATTGCCCTCGGTTTGGGTTTGCCTGATGTTTTCTCATGGTTATACAAGAGTTAAGGGTATTGGGGAGACAACTAATAGATGAAGTACACTTATCTCCCTGCATATCAGGGAGTACGTTATGTCAGCAACTATTGGTAATATTAATCTTGATGACTTGGTTAAGGCTGTCAGGTTTCTCCACTGTAAAGTTACTGTTTTTTTCCTTTTCTGTACTGTTTCTGTTAGAAGGATTCCATCCTACACAGAAGGGGAGGGAAATAGAGATCCACCTCCTGGAGAGAGGAGTATCACAGTATTTGTGGACATATATTAAAGCCACCATATTAACAAATATTTTGAGGAAGATAATTTGAGCTTATGCAAACACCCTGCTTCACCCTGGAGTTTCACTAATTTTCATTCATCTTTGAATCTTGCCTGAAACAGTTATTACTGTGCTTTTTTCAAAATATGCTTTCTGCGTTAAATTTCTTTTTTATTGAGATATGATTGACATAGATTAGTTTCAGGTATACAGTGTAGTGATTTGTTAACTGTATATACTGTGAATTGATCATAATAAGTTTAGTTACATCTATCCCACAATTTTTTTCTTTTTTGTGATAAAAACTTTGAAGATATGCTTTCTTAGCAACTTGTAAATACAAGCATATTTCAGAGACGTTGCAGTTCTAGACCACTACAAGAACGTGAATATCAAAATAAAGCAAGTCAAATGAATTTTTTTATTTCCAGTGCATATAAAAGTAATGTTTACACTATAATCTATTAAGTGTGCAATAGCATTATGTCTAAAAACACAATGTACATACCTTAATTTAAAAAATACTTTGTTGCTAAGAAATGCTACCACCCTCTGAGTAATAATCTTTTGGCTGGTGGAGAGTTTTGCCTTAATATTGACGGCTGCTGACTCAACGGTATGGTGTCACTGAAGGTTGTGTGGCTGTGGGAGTTTCTTTAAGGCAACAATGAAGTTCCTTGCATCAGTACTTTTCCTTTCACTAATGTTTCTGGAGCACACAGTGCTACTCGAAACCATTTTACTAACACAACTTCTTTCAGGTTTGGAGTCAATCCTCCAAACCCGGCTGCTGCTTCATCAACTTAGTTTATGTAACATTGTAAGTCTTTTTTTTTTTTTTTTAAGATTTATTTATTTATTTGACAGAGATAAAGACAACCAGCGAGAGAGGGAACACAAGCAGGGGGAGTGGGAGAGGAAGAAGCAGGCTCATAGCAGAGGAACCTGATGTGGGGCTCGATCCCATAACGCCGGGATCACGCCCTGAGCCGAAGGCAGACGCTTTAACCGCTGTGCCACCCAGGCGCCCCACATTGTAAGTCTTTTGTTGTCATTTCAACACTCTTTACAACATCTTGACTAGGTGTAGTTTCCTTCTCAAGAAAATACTTTCTTTGTTCACCCTTAAAAAGCAACTCCTCATTCATCCAAGCTTTATCAATGAGATGGCAGCAATTCAGTCCCATCTTCAGTCTCCACTTCTAATTCTAATTCTTTTGTTATTTCCACCACATCTGCAATTACTTCTTCCAACTCCTGTTAATATTGATGTTTTGACTTCTTCCCATGAATCGTGGATATCCTTAATGACATCTAGAATGGTAAATCCTTTCCAGGGGGGTTTCCATTTATTTTGTCCGGATCTGTCAGGAGAATCTTATCTATGCCAGCTCTAGCCTTACAAATGGATTTCTTAATAAGACTTGAAAGTTGAAATTAATCTTTGATCCATGAGCTGCAAAATGGATGTTGTGTTAGCAAAAATAGCATTAATTTTATTATATATCTCCATCAGAACTCTTGGGTGATCAAGTGCATTGTCAATATCTATTTTGAAAGGATCATCTTTCTGAGTAGTAAGTCTCCATAATGAGCTTAAAACATTCAGTAAACCATTTTATAAACAGATGTGCTGTCATCCAGGCTTTGCTGTTCCATCGATAGAGCAC
Source organism: Ailuropoda melanoleuca (assembly GCF_002007445.2). Classification (NCBI taxonomy): domain Eukaryota; kingdom Metazoa; phylum Chordata; class Mammalia; order Carnivora; family Ursidae; genus Ailuropoda; species Ailuropoda melanoleuca. Next base: position 128,995,994 of record NC_048222.1, read on the forward strand.
AGGCAGAGTAGAGTTGGGACTCTAGGATTAAGGGCTCTAGGATTTTCAAAATAACAAATGAGCACTGGTTTCAGTTTAAAGTCACTGGCTGCAGTAGCCCCTAACAAGAAAGTCAGCCTATCCTCTGAAGCTGTGAAGCGAGGCATTGACTTCTCTCTAGCTCTGAAAGTCCTGAATGGCATCTTCTTCCAATAGAAGGCTGTTTTGTTTACAATTGAAAATCTGTTTGGTGTAGCCATCTTCATGAATTATCTGAGCTAGATCTCCTGGAGAACTTGCTGAGGCTTCCACATCAGCACTTGCTGCTTCATCTTGTACTTTTATGTGATGAAGATGGCTTCTTTCTTTAAACTTTATGAACCACCTCTGCTGGCTTCAAACTTTTCTTCTGCAGCTTCCTCAATTCTCACAACCTTTGTAAAATCAGAGAATTAGGGCTTTGCTCTGGGTTAGGCTTTGCCTTAAGGGAATGTTGTGGTTTGATTTTCTATCCAGGCCACTAAAACTTTCTCCATATCAGCAATCAGGCAGTTCTGCTTTCTTAACATTGATGTATTCACTGGAATAGCACTTTTAAGTTCCTTCAAGAACTTCTCCTTTGCATTCACAACTTGTGTCTTAAGGTACCAGAAGGTCTAAGGAGAGGGAGAGAGATGGTGGAACGGCTAGTCAATGATGCAGTCAGAATACACACATTTATCAATTAAGTTTGCCATCTTATATGGGTACAGTTTTTGGCACCCTGAAACAATTATAATAGTAACATCAAAGATTGCTGATCAGAGATCACCACAATAAATATAATAATAATGAAAAAGTTTGGAATACTGTGAGAATTATCAAAATGAAATATGAGACATAAAGTGAGCAAATGCTGTTGGAAAAATGGTGCCAATAGACTTGCTTGATGCAGGGTTGCCACAAACCATCAATTTGTAAAAAACACATTATCTGCAAAGCGCAATAAAGTGAAGTGCAATATAATGAAGTGCATCTGTATCAGAAGTTGGGAAGCATTTTTGGAGTAAGACGCTATTAAAAAGCACAGAAAGAGAGCAAGTGCTATCAAGAGTGACAGCAAGTAGATACTTGCCAGGTCATTAGGCACATATGCAGTGGTCTGGATATGTGGAGTGATGTCAGGAGGTTGATGACAACGAAGCTTGGGCTCTCAGAATAAATACAGGTTGACTGGTCAGGTCACCAAGTCAAATGGCAAGTGAAACGGTATGGCGTAGACAAAAATCAGTGCACTAATTGTCTTTGATAAGCTCCTTTCCCCTGGCTTCATGTTTCCATTATGAGGAGATTCCACCAGAACAATAACCTTGTTTTTCTCCCAACGCTTTGTTTACTTCTCCCCAGAAGCTACTTAACCTGTTTTATGCTCTGGAGACAAGAAAATAAACTCAGCCCCTTCCTCTCTTGTCACCTTTTGAAGCTAGCCTGCCTGAAAGGAGGATTCAAATCTGATTTCCTCTGTTGTGCATGCTGTGAGGGGAAAGCTGAATCTGTCCAGCTTGCATTAATAGAGTAAGCTTGTGCATTTAGGGAGCATTAGCAACCCCATTTGGCCACATCGCTAGCCACATTTTCCCATTTAGATTCTTTTTTTTTTTTTTTAAGATTTTATTTATTCGACAGAGATAGAGACAGCCAGCGAGAGAGGGAACACAAGCAGGGGGAGTGGGAGAGGAAGAAGCAGGCTCATAGCAGAGGAGCCTGATGTGGGGCTCGATCCCATAACGCCAGGATCACGCCCTGAGCCAAAGGCAGACACTTAACAGCTGTGCCACCCAGGCGCACCCCCCATTTAGATTCTTTAAGCAATAAAGCTGACTCTTTTTAAACCTCCATATCTGATATCTGTGTGTCTCAGTGAATTTCTAGCCTTTGGAAAGGTGAAAGTAGGTATTTATTAATCTTAAGCATCAAACATGAATAATAGTTTTCTCTTTAAATATTTTTTCTTTATTATTATGGTCTCCTGTTAACAGAATGAAAATTAACCTACCTTACAATGAAAGAAAGTTGATGCCCATGGGTTTCACTAGTTTTATCACTACCCAGAAGCAGCTGTACTTATACCAGTAGGATAGATTACTGAAGATTCAGTGATTCCTTTTTCTGGGAAAGATAGAGCTGGGGTGTTGCCTATAGGATGTAGTAGATATTCTAAGCTAGTGATCAGTATCTCATACTATACCTCCCATAAACAGGATGCATGAGTCCAATAACTGTTACTGGGTAACAGGTTCTATGCTGTTTATCAATATTCCTCCCAATGAAGTAGATGATAATATGCCTATTTTGCAGATGAGGAAATAAATTTAAACTCAGGGGCCAGGTAACTTGACCAAGGTTAATTTTCATCAGGGCTTTAGAAGTAGTCTTCTTAGTGAGGTATTCCTTAAATATCTTAGCTGATATTTTAATCTCTTTCTCTATAAATATTATATGTCTCCATTCTCTGCATTCTCATCTTTTTTTCCCCTTTTTCTTTTAAGCTTTTAAATTCTGGTTAGCACAGTGCAATATTAGTTTCAGGTGTACCATATAGTGATTCAACACTTCCACATGACACCCGGTGCTCATCACAAGAAGGACACTCCTTAATACCCATCCCCTATTCAAACCATCCTCCCACCTACCTCCCCTCTGGTAACCATCAGTTCTCTCTAGTTAAGAGTTTGTTTCTTGCGTTGCCTCGTTTTTCCCCTTTGCTCGTTTGTTTCTTAAACAAACTGATATCCTATGTATTTGTCTTTCTCTGACTTATTTTGTTTAACATAATACTCTCTGGCTCCATCCACATCACTGAAAATGGCAAGATTCCATTATTTTTATGGCTGATTAATATTCCATTGTTTGTATATACCACATTTTCTTTATCCATTCATCAGTTGATGGACACGTGGGCTGTTTCTGTAATTTTGCTATTGTGGATAATGTTGCTATAAATATCAGGGTGCATGTATCCCTTTGAATCAGGAATTTTGTATTCTTTGGGTAAACACCTAGTAGTGCAATTGCTGAATCAAAGGATAGCTCTATTTTTAACTTTTTGAAGAACCTCCATACTATTTTCCACAATGGCTGCACCAGTTTGCATTCCCACCCAACAGTGCAAGAGGGTTCTCCTTTTTCCATATCCTCGCTAACATCTGTTGTTTCCTGAGTTGTTCATTTCAACCACTGTGACCAGTGTGAGGTGGTATCTCATTGTGGTTTTGATTTGTATTTCCCTGACGAGTGGTGTTGAGTATTTTTCATGTGTCTGTTAGCCATTTATATGTCTTCTTTGGAGAAATGTCCGTTCATGTCTTCTGCCCAGGCTCTGATTGGCTAGCATCTTGTTGAGAATTTTTTCATCCATGTTCATCAGGGATCTTGGTCTAGAATTCTTTTTAGTGGGGTCTTTGTCTGGTTTTGGGATCAAGGTAATGCTGGCCTCATAGAAAGAGTTTGGAAGTTTTCCTTCCATTTCTTTTTGAAACAGTTTAAGAAGAATATGTATTAATTCTTCTTTAAATGTTTGGTAGAATTCCCCTGGGAAGTCATCCAGCCCTAGACTCTTGTTTTTTGGGAGATTTTTATTATTGATTCAATTTTTGATTACTGATTCAATTTTTGATTATTGATTCAATTTCTTTCCTGGCTATGGGTCTTCCTGTTTCAGTTTTGGTAGTTTATATTTTTCTAGGAATTGATCCATTTCTTCCAGATTGCCTAATTTGTTGGCATATAATTACTCATAATATTCTCTTATAATTGTATTTCTTTGGTGCTGGTTGTGATCTCTCCTCTTTCAATCATGTTTTTATTTATTTGGGTTTCTTTCTTCCTTTCTTTCTTCCTTCCTTCCTTCTTCTTCTTTCTTTCTTTCTTTCTTTTTCTTTCTTTCTTTCTCTTTCTTTCTCTTTCTTTCTTTCTTTCTTTCTTTCTTTCTTTCTTTCTTTCTTTCTCTTTCTTTCCTCCTTCTTTCAAGTCTGGCTAGGGGTTTATTAATCTTGTTAATTCTTTCAAAGAACCAGCTCCTAGTTTCATTGATCTGTTCTACTACTGCTGTTGTTTTTTTTTTAATTTTTATATCATTGATTTCTGCTCTAATCTTTATTATTTCCCTTCTCCTGTTGGATTTAGGCTTATTTGCTTTTCTTTTTTCACCTCCTTTAGGTGTAAGTAGGTTGTGTATTTGAGACTTTTCTTGCTTCTTTAGAAAGGCCTGTATTGCAATATACTTCTCTCTGAGGACTGCCTTTGCTGCATCCCAAAAGTTTTGGACTGTCAGGTTTTGATTTCATTTGCTTCCATGTTTTTTTGGTTTTTGTTTTTTTTAATTCTTTAATTTCCTGGTTTACCCAGTCATTCTTTAGCAGGATGTTTTTTAACCTCCATGTATTTGTTGTCCTTCCAAATTTTTTCTTGTGATTGACTTCAAGTTTCATAGCACTGTGGTCTGAAAATATGCATGGCATGAACTAAGTCTTTTTTTTTTTTACCGGATGAGACATGATTTGTGATCTATTCTGGAGAATGTTCCATGTGCACTCGAGTAGAATGTGTATTCTGCTGCTTTAGGATAAAATGCTCTGAATGTATCTGTTAAGTCCATCTGGTCCAGCGTGTATTTCAAAGTCCTTTTTTTCTTGTTGATCTGCTTAGATGATCTGCCCATTGCTGTGACTGCAGTGTTAAAGTCCCCTACTATTATTATATTATCAATGAGTTTCTTTAAGTTTGTTATTGATTTATATATTTGGCTGCTCCCAGGTTAGGGGCATAAGTATTTATAACTGTTAAGTCTTCTTGTTAGATAGATACTTTTATTATGATATAGTGTACTTCTTCATCTCTTACTACAGCCTTTGGTTTAAAATCTAGTTTGTCTGTTACAAGTATGGTTATTCCAGCTTTCTTTTGATGTCCCTTAGCATGATAAATTGTTCTCCAGCCCCCCACTTTCAATCTGGAGGTGACTTAGCATCTAAAATGAGTCTCTTGTAAGCAACGTATCAATGGGTCTTTTTTTCTTTTTAAATCCATTCTGATACCGTGTCTTTTGATTGGACCATTTAGTCCATTTACACTAATTACTGAAAGATATGAATTAAGTTCCACCGTATTATCTGTAAAGTTGCTGTTCCTATAGATTTTCTCTGTTCCTTCCTAGTCTTCATTACTTTTGGTTTTTTTTTTCCCACTCAAAGCGACCCCTTTGATATTTCTTGCAGAGCTGGTGTAGTGTTCACGTACTCCTTTAGTTGTTGTCTTGGAAACTCCTCATTTCTCCTTCTATCCTGAATGACAGCCTTGCTGGATAAAGTATTCTTGGTTGCATATTTTTCCAATCTAGCATGCTGAATATATCATGCCAGTCCTTTCTGGCCTGCCAGGTCTCTGTGGACAGGTCTGCTGCCAGCCTTATGTTTCTACCATTGTAGATTAAGGACCTTTTTTTCCCTAGCTGCTTTCAGAATTCTTTTATATCTTTGTATTTTGCAAGTTTCACTATGATATGTCATGGTGTTGACCTGTTTTTGTTGATTTTGAGGGAAGTTCTCTGTGCCGCTTGGACTTGAATGTCTGGTTTTCCCTAGATTAGGGAAGTTCTCAGCTATAATTTGTTCAAATAAGCCTTATGCCCCCTTTCCCCACTCTTCCTTGTCCATGACTCCTATGATACGGATATTATTTTTCTTTATGAAATCACTGAGTTCCCTGAATCTACCTTTGTGATCTAATAGTTTTCTTTCCCTCTTTTCAGCTTCATTATTTTCCATAATTTTATCCTCTATATCACCTATTCTCTGCTCTGCCTCTTCAATCCTCATTGTGATTATATTCAGTGTTTTGCATATCAGTTATAACACTTTTTATTTCAGCCTAGTTTTTAGGTCTTTTACTTCTGCAACCAGGGTTTCTCTGGTGTCTTCTATGCTTCTTTCAAGTCCAGCTAGTAGCCTTATGGCATTTGATCTAAATTCTTCTTCAGATATATTGCTTATATCTGCTTTGAACAAGTTCCTAGCAATGATATCTTCCTGACCTTTCTTTTGGGGAGAATTCCTCCATCTTGTCACTTTGGTTAAGTTTCTATCTTTTGTGTGTTATGAAAGCTTGTTATGCTTCCTGCACCTCAGAGAAATGCTATATTGAAAAGAAGTCATACACTGTCCAGGGCCTGGCATTTCAGGAAGTGTTTCTGGTGTATGCTGTGTGCACTCTGCTATTGGGTTTTGGCTGCTCTTTCCCACTGGTCTGTCCTCTGCATAGTGCCTCCTTGCCTGTAGTGGGGAGTGTTTGGACCCTTATCTAGGTGTGCTTCGATTTGTTTGAAAAGCATGGAAAAAAAGACAGACCAAAAAAAAAAAAAAAGGGGGGGGGGAGGGAAAGCCTGATTCAAAGAGAGAGAGAGAGAAGGAAAAAGAACAACAACAAACCCAAGCAATAAAAAAAACCAACTATAAGTCTGATTCCAAAGAAAAAGAAAGAAAAGAAAGAAAGAAAGAAAGAAAGAAAGAAAGAAAGAAAGAAAGAAAGAAAAAGGAAAGGAAAAAAACAAAAAACTAAAAGCCGGATTCCAAAGGGGGGAAAAAAAAAAAAGAGTAAGGAAAAAAAAAAAATACAGCTTAGTGCTATTTCCACCAGAACCGAAGGGGACACTGTGAGGCACTGTATGATCAGTAAACCCGATGCAGGCATGTGCTGCCTGTGTTGCTCTCCTGGGGGAGAAGCGCCCTGCGCTGGCTGAGTCAATCCTGCCCAGCTGAAAAACCACTTGCCAGGCACAGGGGGGCAGGGTTTGGTGTAAGTGGTTCCCACTGCTACTGGGGGCTGCAGTGTTGCTCTCTGAGGTCCGTGTAGTAGCAAGGGTAATACGGTGCCACCCCAATCTCATCCACAGACAGCGGGAATTTTACACCCCCTGCTGTTCAGAAGCCCTCACAGAAAAGTAAAGGCCTTCAGCATGTCTGGTGCCACAACTCTCCTGCCTTTTATCTTCAGCGTGGCTGGGATTCAAAATCCTAAATCTTGAAGGAGCCAGCACCACTCGGATCTGCTCCGTCGTCTGGATTAGAGTCTTGCTGCTGACTGGTGCCCTTTCTCCCATAAAGAGTCCCACGCCTACATGGTGGATGGATTCTATGCTGTGGCACCATGAAAACCAGTGCCTGGGTTATCCAGTCTCTGCACGCACCTTCATCTCCTGCCCATGAAAGGCCATTTGCTGGGGCCTGCAGTATCTTCTGTCCTTTGAGAGGCAATTTACCCTCTTTCCAAATGTACTCCAGGAATGGGAATGATCTCTCAGCGGAACCCAGGAGATCCCTGCACCACCTTGTGCATGCTCTGAACCAGGGCTCTCCTCCCCAGGAGTGCAGGCTATGGCTCTGCCTCGGTGAAAGTCACACACTTCCAAAACCTGAGTTTTGCAAAAAACCTGTGATACTCAGTTCCCATCTCCCCAGTCTGTGGTCTGAGCTTTCTTCTTGTGTGAACCCAAAGCCACACACTCTCAAAACCTCCTCCTTTTTTTCCCTAGAGGAAAAGTTTCCTTCCCTGCACATCTCTGAAGTTTTTGTCTCCCCCAATTCACTTCCATGCACCTTGCACCTGCCACACTGTCTCCCTCCAACCACGGAGATCCTATTTTCAATCCTCAGATGGATTTCCTGGATGTTCCAAGTGATCTGATCTCAATACAGCTGTGTTTGAGGGATGGGATGAGGAAAGCCCAGGCTCCGCCTACTTGTCTGTCTTAACTCTACCCCCAAGGATTTTTTATAAGATTATTTATTTATCTATTTTAGAGACAGAGCGAGTGCAGGGGGGAGGAGGGGAGAGAGAGACAAGCAGACTCCATGCTGAGCACAGAGCCTGATATGGGGCTGGATCCCATGACATGAACTGAAATCAAAAGTCTGATGCTTAGCTGACTAAGGCACCCAGGTGCCCCATGATTTATTTTTTGTAAGTATTAATCATCTTCGATGAAAACATTAGCAGGACAGGCATCCATTACAAAAATAAGCTATCAGAAAAAGAAAAGACTCAAAAATAACTACAGAGTGAAACCAATTATTGTGACTTTATTACAACAGTTACAAACAATATTTTAATGGTAATCATATCACAATTACTCAAACTATATACAAATAGGTATTTATACAAGACTACATTTTAAAAAAAGAAAAAGCAATTAATGACCAAAAAAAAAAAATCACATTATCAACAAGATTTTTTCTAAAAGTTATGGCCAATAACAAAAATTCACAGTTACTCTGAAAATATTTTAAAGATGCAGGAATCATATTGCACATAATACATTATAAACCCTACCATTATAAACCCTACTGAGATTTATATATTTGAATCTAGTTTTTCACAAAATGTACATTATCATGCAATACTTCACTGTATACAGAATGGTGGAACTAGAATAAACAGGTTAACTTACAAACTTTCAATATAATGGCCACAAAATTAGAGTTATTTTAAGTTATGCTGAAAATAATTTTACTATACAAAAAGAAAAAAAACACCACTCCAGTGTAATAAAACTTAACGGACACAATCATAAGTTGTTCACAGATCAAGTTACTTTTTTAGTGTTCTTCTTTGTCTTTTCCTTTCTTTTCCTTTTCATCCTGTAGTGCAGTACCAAGTTTTTTGATAAGAACTGACAGAACCTTGTCAAGTGGGTCCATGACTCCTCTTTGAAGCCATTTAGGAATAGTAGTCCTGGCATGATGAAAGCCCAGTTTTTGAAGGATATAATCAACACCTACTGGATCAATCTTTCTTCCAGTCCAAGAAATTAATCTAAAATTATAAATAATGGTATTAAGGAGTACAGTAACATAACTCAGTCCTGAAGGCAGGTTCAAGAACATCACTAAGCTTCCATAATATGCTCAAGGCAGACTATTCTCTGTAGGTGCAACTGAATAAGCTACAATTCCTGGGTTTACTATAACAGCATTAAAAAATGTGATTGATTGTAAGTATTCGTGAGAGCCTACATTCAGCAGTGGAGTTAAGTGAATTTCATTTTGATTATTTTATTTTAGGTCTTAAAGTTACAGGGTCATCTTGACATTTAAATAACATCTGGTTCACTCTAAAAGACGTTAAGTTGATGGGAGGAATTCTTTTATAATGTGCACATATATCAAATTATGACACCGTGCACTTAAAATATCTTACATGTTTTGTCAGTTATACCTCAATAAAGCTGAGGAAAAAAAAGAGTTCGACATATATGTGGCAGAATGGTGGGGAAAAAAGGCTAAGATTTCCTGAGTGTGCTATGTGCTAAACATGTTTGAAGGAGAACCATTTTCTCCCTACTCCTGGTATTTCCTTCTATATAGAGGAACAGCCATGAGTGAAATACTCTCGGCCTTTCTCTGCTCCTGTATTAATGTCCTATATTAATGATTTATCTGATTGGCAAGTTAACAGAGGAACTGGGTTGTGCAGTTCAGTACCCTCTTCCCTACCTTCTCTTAAGAGCCACTCATTTTGGTCTATTGCTCCATGTAATAGGTTCTCAAGGACAGGCCCCTAAATAAGTTAGCTCCAGACTGTTCATGGCTGCCTGTGGCTAGATGAGTTCACAGGGATGCCGACTGCAGAACTCAAGGTCGGGGCGGGCACACAACTCTGGTGTTCTGCATGATGAAGACCCTGTAGGTAAGTCCAAACCTGGACTTTGTAGTAGAAGGTCACTGTTGCCAGACATCCAAACCACATTCTCTGTTACGAGCTTTATCACTATTATAACTGTCATTTTGATTTCCAGCTGCCTCTCTCCCACTGTTTCAACAATTGCTTCTGAACTTGGGTAGAGAAAAGGGGGTACGAAACACTGATCTGCTAAGACTCTAATGGTTATAAGCATTTTTCATTAATTAACGTATTTAACCATTGTAACAACCCTACAAGGTAGGTAAAACTGTTTACCAAATTTGTCTTATGAGGCAACTGAGGCAGAAATAGGTTACGTCCTCTGGCCAAGATCGTTTAGTTTACTATACTATCCAGACAACTGGACTTAGAGCTAGAGCTCTTCAACATGCTCTCCACTGCTACACCATATTAACTAGTCTCTTGATGGTATGGGGGAGGAGGGAAAGGAAGGGGAGGGGGAAAAGAAGAATGGCAAATTAAACTTTTTTCACTCATTTGAAATTAAACGACAATTTCATCATATATTTACAAATACAAAACAAATTTTCTAAGTAGTTTTCTGCATTAGGATCTTTGCAATATTTTAATTTTGTTCTGCACTGACACTGTTTTGTTTTTTAAAGATTGTATTTATTTATTTGATAGAGACAGTGAGAGGGGGAACACAAGCAAGGAGAGTGTGAGAGGGAGAAGCAGGCTTCTTGCTGAGCAGGGAGCCCGATGCGGGGCTCCATCCCAGCACCTGAGCCGAAGGCAGACACTTAACCGACTGAGCCACCCAGGTGCCCCTGAGTATTGACAATGTTAATTCTTCTCATGAGTATATGTACTGTTAATTAATACCAAATATTATTACATACAAATTATTAACACAAAGTCACTACTTTCTGCTTATATAGGAGTCCACTGTATAATGGATATTTTGTTGCTATGGAATTATTTTGTGGCATGTCTGAAATAATAACCTTATCTAAATGAAATCTGTATTGTTCTGCAGAAATGTTGTGCCAGAGTGGGATGGACTTTTTTTGACACTGTTATTCCGTGATTCAGACAGTCAAAAGCAGATGAGAGGAAAGGGGGAAATGATAGGAAGGTTGTGAATAGTATCAATAAACAAGGACATACAATGCAAGCAAGTACTTCTAGTTACTGCAGCCATTATAAACGTAATTAAGTCTAGAAAATATTTTGAAATTTTAATATGAAAATATGTTGATATAATTGGGATTAGGACTGTAGTAGAACATGTCTCTATAAATTAACCTGAATCTGACAGCATTAAATTCAACAATTCAGGGATGGCTCTATAGCGCGTAGCATGCAGACAGAACAACCCTGGGACATCGTAGGTTCTATTACACTGTCATGACGTATGTGACAAGTGTAATAATTTCTTAATGATGAAGTATGGCTGTCACTGTATCTTCCCAAACTAAGAAACAAAAGTTTACTGCAGGTACCTCAAACACCTGAAAATAATATCCTGGTAAAAAAAGATGGTAAAAAAATAACAGCAATAGTTGAAGCGGAGTTATTCTCGTATTTTAGTGATTAACTGACAGAATGTCACACAGTGGAGAGTGCTGAGCTAGTTGTGGTGTTTGTGCTTCTCTTGCCTTGGCACTAGAAGCACTTAAAAAAGCAGAAAGGAGCAGAAAATACAGCCAGAAGTTGGTGATGTTATAAGTAGCTAATTTCTAAAAAATGTTTTTGGTAAACCACATTTAATTTGCTACATTATTTATGACTTTTTTCTCATGATAATCCCAAATATATACATCCGCTACTTACCTGAGAGTGGGTTCTAGATGCCACGTGTTGCACATAAAATCTCTCCAGTCCACAGTAGTATAAGTGATGCCGTCCTCTCTGTCTCTGTCAGAGGAATTGTCATCATGTATAATAATTGGACTTTTCTGTCCTGGTCGAGTAGATAAAATCCGAGGTGGAAAAATGGCTATAATGAAAATGATAAATTAATATTACAAATATATATCTCATAAATTTATTTTAAATCACCATATGAACAGTATAATTGGCTTGATTTATCATTTTACTTATGAACCGGCCGAAGCCTCATTTAATTACCTTTCTGAAAAACTAGTATTTTTTTTTTAAAATAAGCCATAAATAACTGCCAGTAACATGTCATTTTTTTTTTTTTTTGAGGAATAGCATATATTTTACATATATCTGTGTGCTTAAAACTAATGGTAAAGAATGCCGAGATTTATTTGATAGCAAGCATAGGGCACTGAAATTAAGATTTCCTAAAGACTGGCCACAGGTGGACATTTTTTAACAGCTTTATTGAGATACAATTCACATATCATACACTTCATTCATTTAAAGTGTACTGCTCCATAGTTTCAGGATGTTAATGTCTCTCTCCATATATTTGAACACTGGTACTAATTTAGGAGCTTTTTATGTAAGCAGTCTTTCATTCTTTATAGTGAATACTCAAATGTTTTATGAAAGAAATTCTTTTTAAGTTGGTGATCATAATATATATAAAATTAAAATAAAATCTGAGACAAAGGTAGCTTTCATTTGGCAAACTTCAGTATATGTAGCATTTCTCTTAGAGCATAGGTTTTCAAGACACAAATTGGGAATAAAATAACTGATAAATTAGGTAATATGATAGGCATTATATAACTCTGGTTTAAACTTTATTGTGAATTAGCAGTAGGGATAACATATTGATTGGGAATGAGGCTAGGAATAAACCTGTCCTTACGTTCACAGTACAGAAGAATATAGATGTCTTCAGTTACTGCCTGTTCACAGTCACTCTGTTTTTATTACTGGTAGTCATTACAGTTCTACAATTTATCTTGATGTTCTAGAAATATGTTGATTCTGGTCTAGCCTTACATGCTATTAAAGATTATTCTCAGGCATGTTTATGCTTATTTTGGTCAAAACTAATTGCTTTTAGTTTTTATAATTACAAAATATACTTATAACTATTAAAATATTTTTATTTATAACTGAAATCCCCAAAAATAATAACACTTGGTTATTGTAAGTCTGATAATCAAGTCCCCATTTCCTTCTTCCCATTGAAAGAATGTTATACAAGTTTGCTTTTCTACTTTTAAATATAATTTATATATATTAAATTAATTTCAGGTGTACAACATAGTCACTTAGCAATTATATATATTTTGAAATGCTTACCACGGCAAGTGTATTACAACATTACTGACTATATTCCTTATGCTTTACTTTTCACCCCCGTGACTAATTTTATGACTGGAAGTTTGTTCATCCCTTTATCCATTTCTCCTATTTTCCCCACTCCTCTCCCCTTTAGCAACCACCACTTCGTTCTCATTGAGTCTGTTTCTTTTTTGTTGTTGTGCAACAATTTGTATTTAAAAAGAAAGTGGTTTTTTTTGTTTTTGTTTTTTTTAACATGCACAGGTCACGGCAACCAAGACCAACACAGTATTTCATAAAATGACAAAGATTTCACATAATAACTACAAGAGAGAAATCTGGCAGGCTTTTATATAGACATAGACTAGAAAAGAATTTTCTGAACTTCACAGGTTTACTTAGAGGCTGGTTTTTTTTCCACATTAAGTTTAAATATTAAGGCAGAGAGAAAAACAAGAGGATTACCAAGAACTGGTGTATGTTGGTGCTATAAGTGAAGACTGGATCTACTTATATATAATATTTCCTATTATACGGTTTCAGTCATTTAAGTTTCAACTGATGTCTCCTAAATTTCTTCCAGCCATCATTACTGATTTTACTCTCACTGGATTTTTGGCACCTCTGGATTGAATAGTAATGGAGCAGCAATTCAATCTACGCTATGCTACTTTTGCATTGTTTTTTGATTGTCGAAATCCTGCTAGATAAATTTTATATTTTTGCTCATTAGGAAAATGAAGTATTATAGGGTGACCTAAACAAATAACATGTATTCCAAGCAATTAAAAAAAATCACATCTGTCATTTTACTACTACATATTCATATGTTTGTGCAATAAATACTTATTGGGTAAATAAAGACCATATATTTGGAGACCATTCCATATCATTATATTTCTGACCACCTCATTCTTTTAAACAGCTACAGAGTATTCCGTTCCACTATATGGACACCATAATATATTCAACCAATTCTATATGGATATTAAGGTCACCATAGGTTTCCTAATGGACAAACATGTAAATTTCCAGGGGGTAAACCAATGTTAGCTAGCTCATAAAAACAAAACACCACCACTGAAGTCTAAATTATTTATTTATAAAAAGATAATGTTCTCTGCATTCTAAACAGATGTATCTACTTATTTGATTCAGTTTTCCTAACAATGTATATAATTCATGCTATTTTATTATGTAGTTGTTTCTTTAGCCATTTCACTTTGACTAGCAGTATTTCCTCAAAGAGATTTTCTTTCTCTTCCTCCTTTGTGAGATTCTCCTACAAGGCCTGATAATGTACATAACATATATGGAAGCATTTGTAAAGTATAAAACACCATTCAGTGTGAGGTATGTTTAGAAAAAGGGTGTCACGGACTGAGCAGATACTCAGAAAGTCTGTCATGTAGTTTTACTAATATATTATTTATATTAATCTCATTGATTGATATTTACAACTCAAAGGAAGGAGACACATTCCACTCATTTTATCATTAGACCAGACCATAAAAATCCATATAAATGGCACTGACAACTGCCTTTTCTGAAATTGGAAAGGAAAAAAAAAAAAAAGAATATGCTACCCACCTTTTTCTTTTTCTTTAAGATAAGCTGACACTAAATCATGAAGAAACATGATGAGCTCAGCATCCATAGTCACACAAATGTGGTCAGTGAACTCTGTCACCACACTACATTCTACCTTCGGCTTCAGGCTGGCATCTGCAATGGCAAAGTTCTATAGTAAAAGATTTAATGAGATAAGTCCCTTTCTCTTCCTGTTAATAAGGGATTTACATGGGTTAATGCAAATGTATCCATTTAAATGCAACTATAGAGAACTGAGTGGTTTCTGTATGTGACTTACAAAAGATGACAGTATACTGAGCACTTTCCAAGTACATGCCATTTATTCCTCATAAAAACCCTCTGAATGAAATCCTATTATTGTCCCCCATTTTACTGAGGAGAAAGAGGCACAAATGGATTAAATTATTTACCAGAAGTCAAATAGTTGGGAAGAAAATTTAGCAAATCAATTTCATCAGACTATATTACTATTATACAAACAACTTGTGAGAAAACAGCAATTCGAAGTTCCTTTAGAATTTTCTTAGTAACTTTGGGAACTGTTTTTCCACATACCCTGTAATGAAGGTTCCTGTGGTTCTTGAACATGAATGGATTTAAATTCAAGCTGCATCCTTGGTAATGCAAAGATAGTCTCTGTTTCATGATTATAGCTAGAACCTCCTCTGAATCCACTCAACAAACTAGAATTCTTCACTGTAGTGCTATTCTCAGTGTTATTAGCATCAACATTACGAAGTAGGTTTAGCTCTATACGGACAATAATAAAGACAAGAAGAATCAAATTAAACCAATAGGCATTGATAAGCCATCACTTTCATGACACTATCATACACAGAAGTTTTATCGTTTTAGAAGCCGAAAAATAATGACTCACATTTTTTAAAACAGAGCCATATAAAGCTTTGGTCTTGAGAATAGTTACCTATATATATTTATCTATTTACATACATTTATAAATAAATTAGTGATACATTTACATATATATGTAGTGTTTTACTTATATATATAGTGATGTATATCACTATTCTCAAGACTGAAGCTTTAAAACATGATTTTGGATAAATCTAATACATTTTGTTTTTCTTCCTCAAACTTTAAAATGAATAGTATTTTTAACTAAATTTATGTCTAAATTTAAGAGTTTCATTTGGCTCAGAGTTCTCCGTAGATTGAAAACTTTACTCTTATATAGAATTTGCAATTAAATATGTTCCTGACTTTGAAATAACGTAGAAGTCCTGATTTTTCCCAACATAAGTGCTATGGATTTATTATAAAAATTAGCAGTTTTCAGGTACATGGGTAGCAGTGCAGTGTGCTAAGAGCCCTTCCATGGTATCCCAGCCAAAAAGAACCCCTCCTCTAAAATCTCTCTTTGGATGGTAAAATCGTCAGTATAGAATAGTCAATACACGCATAATCTTCTAATTTACTTCCTTATCCTCCTCTTAGAACATTTTTAACAGTCTCTAATCCCTGGTGTTGCCTATTCCATAGTAACTATTTTCAGTGGGGCCCAAGTCATCTTTCCCATTTTGAAAGGTGGTTAGTTTTAAGTAAAACATTCAAGTCTTCGCAGGTCTCAATTTAGTCACCTTTCCAATACAGATGACATGATTGGTAAAATCAGTAGTATAAACTTGAACACAAAAACAGCAACAAAATAAGAATTTCCCTGGCCATATTAATACAAGACTGGTGATTCCAATCAAATGGAAAAACTCATCAAAAGCACTCTTTTTAAACTTATTTCATAGGAATATTATTTAGTTTCATTTTATCCCAACCACCCCAAACCTTAAAGTTCGTGGCATTCTATTACTTAGTTGTGTAGTAACTTTACCAAACTTCTGATGTTTAGCATCACTACACAATTACTTTAATAAACTTCACTTATTTAAATCAACTTTATTTTCAATGTTTTCAGTTACATCTAAAATAACTGTTGGTCTATGAGATGTTGCACTACCAGGGTGGTGAATCAGGTACTAATATGTTACTTATCTCATCACGAGTAAAATGAAATAGTTTAATTAAAGAAGTGAAAATTCTCCCTCCACTTAAATTCTAAACACAGGCAACAGACCCCCAAATACAGAAAACAAATCTCTCCAAAGAAATAAACTTTAACCTTCATTCCTTGTGGCTGTCACATAGTTGAACCATTCTTTTACACTTGCTACTCCATGGGGTGGGTTTTCATGGCGACGCCTTGTTATCTTGGTTATTGTTGCCATAGGACTTTCCAAAGCACCACATGGTTTGGTAACCATGGTATTATGGCCCAGATGAAAATCCAACGTTTGTACAATATATGTAGAATGATCACTAGAGCCTAGAAGAAAAAAAAGTTTACTGATGTTAACAAACTATATTTAGATGCAAGAAAATAGTTGTGATCCTAGAGCAATGGACTTAGTTAACTCATACATAGATAAGGGAGGGTGTAAAAAAAGTGAGAAGAAAAAAATAAAAAATAGTTTTTCTTTTAGTTTTAACTGGATTTATCCCTGGTGATGAGCATCTGCCATTTTTTTCCTTCATCATTAAGAAACCACAGATTAGGAAATTATAACTAAAAGGAAGGAGGTTTATCAAATAGAGGTAAAAGCACAGCCTTACTGATAAAAATTTTATAATTTAATCTTGACTATTTCCTTAAACTACCACCATGGGTCTTTTATGTTTTTATAACATTTATAATAACGATTATTATGACTGTGGCCAGCCACAGCAGCAGAAACTTTAATCGCCTAAGTAAGACACAGAATAAGACGGGATTCAGAAGTAAGTCTTTTAACATGGTCCAGACTTTATAGATATTGACTTACTGGCAATGAACTCCCTGACATGTCAAGTACATGAGAACAAATAGAGTTGGACTTCAGAAATATAACAGAAACATACAAAAGATATGAGAAAGGAAAATTACTCTGTCATTTATAATCACATCAGAAGATAAGAAAAGGTAAAAGTTAGAAATGTGTCCATTTACCGTCTTCCCAGATTTTCTGAGCTTCAGTCCAAAAAGCAATATTTGGTTCTTCCAAGTGAAAAAGGGCCCAGGATTTTGAACGGAAATTTGGACCATGAAAACAAGCTAGTGTCATATGATTTCCATGTAAGCTCATTGATCCTCCAAACTGCATTCCATTTTCTGGTAATGGAATCTGAAATAAGGATATGTGGCATCCTGATACCACCTTCAATACTCCAGGCCAATGTCGATGATGAGCTGCATCGAGCACTGCAAGAAAACCAAAATCACTTATCCTCAAGCGCCTCACAAACACCCTGAAGGGCCAGTAGAAAGGCAGCACGTGGCTATTTTCTGTAGCTGAAGTGATGCAGGTAAGGGATGAAAACAATCCAATACCTGGTTAACATTAAGCAGAAGCTAATAAAAATAGTCTGGGAAAAGATGCTGTGTAAGGATGGATAGAATTAATGAAAGTAGTAACTTGCTAATAATAATAATTACAACCAACACTTCTGTAATGATTCATGATTAACAAAGTGCTTGCATGAAATTTTATACAATTCTCACAATATTTCTGTAAATTAGGGATTTGATCTAGATTCCTTTCAAGTGAAACAGAAGAGGGGTTAAATGAACCAGTGACTTAAAGATCTAGAAATCAAATGGAGATCTCCTGGGTTTTTGTTTTTTTGGTGGTGGTGTTTTTTTTACTCGCTTATACCCTTGCTACTCAAAAGTGAAGTCTGAGGACCAGCAGCATCACCTGGCAGCTTGTTAGACAGAAACAGAGACTCTTAAGTCCACCCTATACCTACTGTATCAGAATCTGCATTTTAATGAGATCTCCAAGTGTTTCAGATACACATTAAAGTTTCAAAAGCACTAATCAGATGTACCATTAGTATTTATACTTCTCACTTATCCCAATAATGTCCTTTTTGGCTGTTTTCCACAACTCTTATTCCAGATCCAACCAAGGATCACACATTATATTTAATTAGCATGTCTCTTTACTTTCCTTTAATCTAAAACAGTTCCCTAAGCCTGGTTTGTTTTTCAAGACAAGGCCTTTTTTTAAGAATCTAGGCCAGGAGTTTTGGGGAACATCTCTCTAATTTGTATATACCTGATACCAATTCTAGTTTAAAGGAAATATAGGAACTAGAGGAACAAGATAAATGAACCTACAAGCAAACGACTGAAAAAGAAAATTTAGAAGGTAGGACATTCTGCAGGACAATTGGCTAAGTCTCTTCAACAAGTCAGGTCATTAAAAAAAGGACTACGCTGAATTAAAAGAGAGTAAAAGAACATGGCCAGATTTAACCTGTGATCCTGAATCTGGTGTATTGGTTTGGACAAACCAGTTGTAAGAATTATTTTAGGTCAATTGTAGAATGTGACCAGAAGGCCAGAGGAGATAAATACTTAGCAAAATGGAAAACTGGATACTGTTCACTAGAAAAGGTTACAAAACAGTATGAACAATATTTTGGTAAAAAGTACATGTGCTATATAGGTTAACAGAAAATTATCTGAAAGTGTATACTCTAAATTGTTCAGAGTGATGATTTCTGGGGGAACGTGATATTTCTATTTTTGCTTATATGTATTTTCTAGGCTTTTCCAATGCACACGTACTGCCTCTGCGATTATAAAGAGTTACTTAAAATGATCCTGATTCTGACTACCTTTCACCACTTTTACCTCTCTCTGGTTAAAGCTGCCATCATCTGCTGCCTGGACTCTTCCGATGGCCTCCTTACTATAACTATGTGAGCAACAAAAGGAATCGAAATTACTGCAGCAGTCTCTACTTCCACCCTTCACCACTTGTAGTCTATTCTTCACACAGCAGCCAGAGTGATTCTTCAAAAAGGAGTATTTTAAGAAAAAGTAAATCAAATATGAAATCTGTTCAGAACTCTCAAACACCTAGCCATTATATTCAAAATCTTATCTGTGCCCATTCATGTCCAACACTTTCCTATTTGCTCACTGTGTTCCACCAAAGTAGCCACCTTAATGATTCTCAAATAAGCCGAGTTTCTTCTACTATAGGAGCTTTGTACTTTTCAATAGGCCCCTGTACCCAGAACTCTCTTTCCCAGTAGAGATCTTTCTAGCCTAGAACTTTAAAAGGCTTGTCTGACACCCTTTCTAAACTAGCTAGCCTCACACACTATTATTCTTATCTCCTTTCCCTGCCTTTTTTGCACGTCCTTCTATCTGAAATTATCTGACATATTTAGTTAGTAAATTAATTATGGTCTACCTCTCCCATTAGAACAAAGGTTTTGGTAGGTAGGAACTTTGTCTACTAGTAGATCTCCTATGCCTAAAACAGTGCTTAAGAATATAGTTGGTTTGGGGCGCCTGGGTGGCACAGCGGTTAAGCGTCTGCCTTCGGCTCAGGGCGTGATCCCAGCATTATGGGATAGCCCCACGTCAGGCTCCTCTGCTATGAGCCTGCTTCTTCCTCTCCCACTCCCCCTTGCTTGTGTTCCCTCTCTCGCTGGCTGTCTCTATCTCTGTCGAATAAATAAATAAAATCTTTAAAAAAAAAAAAAGAATATAGTTGGTTTGCTGATTGAATTACTGAGTGAAATTAATAATCTGCCTAATATGACACAGCTGATAAATCCAAACTCAGACATTCTGATTCCACAGCCCATGCTCTAAGCCAGAACATGGCATTGTCATAATTAGTATTCAAGAGCATGGAGTGGGTATGGTTAAAGGTGAGTTATGGCAGGGGAAGGAGGTAATACACAATGACTTCCCAAATGATGGCCTTTAATTCCAGTGGTGGGTAGGAAATCAGGAACTTTGCTGAGTGAATAAAGAGCATATGGATTACTTTGTAAGTATGGTACATAGATATCATTTTAAATGAAGACTGTAACACAGCATTTAGTGAAAGATAAAGTATATATAAAGGCTTAGTTCTAATTCTTACATTGTTCTTGTGAACTTCTCTCTAGGTTATTAGTCATTGTCTTAGGTGGAAGATATGGAACGGGTCCCCAGGTAGACAGAGCTCGTTTGCTGGTGTCAAACTGTTGTGTGAAAAATTCCTGGAGCTTCATTCCTATTTTTATCAGGTCTGGTGTTGTTGATCTTGATATCATTACTTGGAAAATATCCCACTTCAAATCTCCATGGACAAATATTTCACTAAAGCATAAAACAGAGTAATCTATTTTATAGAAGATAGCTTAAAACAACAACAACAACAACAAGGAAAATTCCCTTCTCCACCCAGCTTTTTCATTCGTATTAGTTGCATAATATAAAATCTTTTGCAAGAAAAATGAATCATTTGTGTTTTCTCACTGTATGAGAGAAAACATATTAAGAGCAATCATACAAAGTGTCCAGAAAGTAACATTTTACTAAATACCTTTTATCAGTCATGCTTGAATCCAGTGTATTATACAGATTCACTTTCCATTCATCCTGAAGCTTGAGATCAGCATTACTGAAGATACCCATGAGGATACTCGAGCCCATGTAATCAACACGGGCTTCAGTAGAACCCATAGTAATCTGAATTTTGTGACTAGGTTGCTGATTTGGATGTTCAGAAATATGAGCTAAAATAGAAAAAAATAATTACTTTTCATAGAAATGCCTAATGGGGAAAACTTATCAAAATTAATTTTCAAATACTTGTTTTCAGGTATAAAATTTCAACATACCAACCATCTCCAAAGCATTGACATCTATGGTCCCTCCAACTACTCCTCCTTTAGAATCCAACTGGGATCTTCCCAGACCAACGGACATGCTTATCTCTCGATCTCGATTACTTCCTACCGACAGACGGCCTTGGCTCTTCAAACCACTAGTTGTCCAACTGGAGAAAAAAAAAGTGTTGTTAATTAGACATATAGCTTTCAATGTCATGAATTAAAACAGGAGTTAGAGGATTTTTTAAAAAGTCTGACAAAACAATACATTTCTTAAAAAGCTGTGGTAAATGTTTGAATATTGACAATAAAAGCTTTCTACTTAGCTAGCAAATTACACTGTTTTCCTTATAATTCTCTCTCTTTCGAGTACATATTCCATGTTGTTCTATACTTAGGATAAAACCATTTTCAAGAGAAAGCAATTTATAGCTTTTTTCTACGGTCTCAAAAATTGCAGTATTAAAAAGGTTTTAAATTGCTTTACTACAATATAAGAAAAATTACAACTAATGATTAATTTTCCTTGTATCTGAATAGCTTACGTTGTATTTCCCATTACATTACTCATATTCATTTGAACATTTAATTGCTTCAAGTTGATAGCAAACACGACCAATGTTTCCCACGGGGTCCCTTGCTGGCTTGCTGCTTTGTTCGATTTGTTAAAAGGAGTTGATGTTTTTGAAAGTGAATCTAAAAACAAAAAAATCAAATGCACATTCACTCACAAAGATGTTCAGACAATGAAAGGTTATCACTCTTAACACTATAGTCCCCAAAATAAAAATATGGTACTTAATTAAAGCCTAACATTTAATAGCTGTCATATTGCCTCTAAAATACTAGCTACCATTTACTGAATGTTCAGTAAGGGCTGGCAGTCTTCTTGAAAGCTCATAAAGTTCTGTATGATCTCCATTTTGTATGAGGAAATTCTGGTGTGCAGGGGGTACAGCAGCACAGATCATCACTCTGGGACTTTCTGAACAAATGAGAGAATCAGAAGTCGCTGCTGCCAAATAGGTTTGATTTTGAAAAAGTTAATCTTTATTTTTTTTTTTTCTGAATGTCAGACTCATTTATGAAAAAGTTAATCTTTGGTATTTATCCATTCAGTCATTCTTTTATTTAGCCAGTGTTTTTTGAACTCTCTTATGTGCTCAGCACTCTACTTGTATCTGAACATATAAAAATGATATAGTTCGTATCACAAGCTTAGAGTATAATGAGTAAATGGAAGATTCAAGATACACACTGAGCCCACAGGAATGCGGTGGACGGGTGCCTCAGCCAGCGTCTGCATTTCAGAACCAGCCCTACCTTCAAAATCAAACATCTTTCACAACATCGTAGGTTTGTTTTACTTCTAAAAATAACTACCATTTGGAACAAAGTAATAATACGCTTATTCCTCTCTTCTTTTCCCTTTTTCAAAGCTACTAGCCATCCAGCTATCTCTTCTGGCAAATACTCTGAAGTGTTTGTTGTTTGGTTTGGGGTACTCCCACCCCCCTATCTTCCATAAAAATCTGCAAGAGTATATTTCCCTACAGTTGAGGCAGAAACTGGGAGTAACTAATTAAGATTTTTACCTTGGGGGCATTGGAAGGATACTGATAACAAAGAGAGCAGTGTTACCTCTTCGGGGAACTGAAGAATCAGACACACTCCTTGATCTTATGGAAGCTGGGGATTTTAGGCTCTGTGCTGCTGTCCCTGGTGACATGGTGCTGTTTGTCATATGCTCATTGAATACATTAGGTGACTGAGGCATGTGGGTGAAAGAGGCTGACTGACTAGGCTGCTCCCAGGTCCTGCAGTAAGCTTTTCTTGACGATTCAGGGGAAAGATGCTGGCTTACCCCTTCAATGGAATCAGGTGTCCCTGGGCCAGATGCTATTAGAAAAGCAGAAACAAGATTAACAGAAACAAAATTAATCAGGGTACAATCTCCATGTTATAAAATAATAAATTTCAGCACTCCACCTTTTCTAGTCATAGATTCCTTCTAGTTCTCTATTTCAGAACTGTACAGCAATTTATGGTTTGCAAAGTACATTCCAGCATGTTATTTTATTTAATTCTCATGGGAATTCATGAGTAGGGCAATACATGTGCTCGTTTTCCATTTTACAAATAAGGGAATAGAGGGGCGCCTAGCTGGCTCAGTTGGTTAAGCATTTCACTCTTGAAATTGGCTCAGGTCATGATCTCAGGGTTGTGAATCCAGCCCTGTGTCAGCATCCAAGTTGGGTGGGGAGCCTGCTTGGAATTCTCTCTCTTCCTCTCCCTCTACCCCTCCCCGCCCCGCCAGGCCATGCAAGTGTGCACTCTCACTCTCTCAAAAAAAAAAAAAAAAAAAAAAACNACTCAAACCTGGATTTCTTTCTTTTTTTTTTTTTAAAGATTTTATTTATTCATTCGACAGAGATAGAGACAGCCAGCGAGAGAGGGAACGCAAGCAGGGGGAGTGGGAGAGGAAGAAGCAGGCTCCCAGTGGAGGAGCCTGATGTGGGGCTCGATCCCATAACGCTGGGACCACGCCCTGAGCCGAAGGCAGACGCTTAACCGCTGTGCCACCCAGGCGCCCCTCAAACCTGGATTTCTAATATTTTCTACTGTATCATGTTATCTCTACCTTTCACTTACACAGTATACTGCTACAACATCTAAGTCCAGGAGAAAAAATGCAGGCAATGTGATAGCATATCCCCAACATTTTCTGTTTTTCATGCTTAATTAACCATGATTAACTTGGATGATTAGATGGTATTTCTGCATTTCCAGATTTTGTAGATTACAGAATAATCACTACAGAATATAAGCCAGCTGAATGTAATCTCTAAGAGGGCAGGCTTTTTGTAATCTCCAATACTAATGTATCCCCCAGTGGTTAGCATGTTAGAGGCACTCAGCAGACATTTGCTGAATGAGTGAATGAATTACATGCTACAACTTACCAAGTAAGACAAAGTTTGTGGTATCAATCATTGATTCCTATTACTACTATAACCAAAATTAAAAGCAACCTAATATAATTACAATTAACAACAAACTTACTCGGCAAATTTATAGTTTGGTCTCCAAGGAATAGACGTCTTGCAATACTTCTCCTATACCAGGCTCTTGGAAATGCCAGAATTTCACTGAGTCGACGCATATCGTATTTAAAGGAGGCAGACCCTATATCACATACAGCTGATACATAAATAAATCAAATCTGTTAGAACAGATTTCCAAAACCTTTAATATTGTCACATGGTAGGTATGACACATACACAACTGAATTATAATAATGTTATAATTAATGAAATATCAAAATAAGTTACATGGTATGATTACTAAGTGATAATATTGGTTTCTTCCACAAATGATAAAAATGGCATATTTTTACACTATTCCCATCTCCTTTTTTGAGGTGAGGGCAACTTGGAATTCTGTTGTCATGAAATTCTGAGAGGTTCTAAAGATCTGACTTACTGACAGCTTTCAACTTTAACATATGGCTCTTCTCAAATATAGAAACTGAACAATCAGGATGGGCAGGAACAAACTTCTCAAAAGTAGTTGCAAACCAAATAGTGTGTGGAGAGAGCTACTATTTTCCTTTTAGACAGACAGCGGGGACTCGTCAGTCTGAAGGCATTGTGATGGCCACTTCTGGGGTTCTGCCCTGCTTTACATGCTTTTCTGTTCCTCTACCAGAGCTTCTGTAAGGAATCACACACCAGTGTCCCCCAAATCTAACATTTCTGTTTCAGCCTGAGTCCATACCCACATAGCCATCAGCCAATTATCTACCAGACTCTCCCATCTAAGCATCCTATTAGGCACTTCCTTATTTTCGATCTAAGTTAATGACAGTCCACTGTCCCTTCAGTCACCTAAGCTAAAAATCTGAGGCATCCTTGTTTTCTCTACTCCTTACACAACTTGTCTTCAAGCTTGTGGGTTCTATTTCTCTTAAAACCATTCTCTCTCCTTTTTTGTTGTCACAGCCCAGGGCTTCACTCCCTATTGCTTGTTCTATTTCAACAGGCTTTTCAAGCATCTCTCCCATTTTACATGCTGCCATCAACTCTTTCTAAAACACCAATCTGAAATATCAACCCATTTCTTTTTTTTTTAATGCAAACATGTTATTTTATAATCCATATACAAATTTATTGTGTGTGGTAAGAACACTTATGATGAGATCTACTATCTTCATAGGTTTTTTTTTTTTTTTTTTGTCTTCACAGATTTTAAAGTGTAGAATACAGTACTGTCACCTTTAAGCACAGTGCTGTCATCACATTTCTTAAAAACCTCTAATGGCTTTTCACTGACCAAAGGATCAGAACTCTGTTCTTTAGCCTAGCATAAAAGTCTCCCAACAATCTAGTCCTGGTCTGTTTTGCCAGCTTTCCCTCTAGCCATTTCCTCTCTCCCTTGGGACATTTAACTATACAACCAGTTAAATGTTCAGTTATACCTATGCTTTGCTTCAGTGAACCGAAGTATGATCCAAAAGCAGACTTTTTGATGCTTCTGTACCATTAAAGACCATGTTGCTATAATCAAGAATTTTTTTACGTAGTTCTGAAGATCTGGTCCAAATATCATTTCTTTTGTGAAGCCTTCCCTGATATCTTGAATAAAACAATTTGTTTCTTCCTCTTTATATAAACCTCCATTACAGCGTTAATCCCACTGCATTGTCATTTATTTGTCTACTCGTAAGACCTTGCCTTATTCATGCTGGCACCCTGAATCATCTAGCAGAGTGTTGGCACAAGTTCACCGTAAAATATAGGCTCAGTGTACGTTTGCTGAATATTAGCTTTAAGTGTACTTACTATATTCGTGCAACTAATAACTTTAAAAGTTTTCACTCCCATAGTACTCCAAATTCTTCAAAATGTTCCACATGCATTTAATTTTAAACAGTCAAGTCGCAACATAAAGAAAATGAGCAAGTGATTTGCCCATAGGTACATGGCTAGTTACAAAGCTAGCAATACACATGTACACAGCTTAAGATCTTATGACACTAAGTAAAAAATTTTTAACCATCATCCCTCATTAGTGTTTTAAGAATTTACAATTAGTAAACTAAGCTAATGAAAAATCAGAAATTTTACAAATTCATGGTAGAGAAGCAAAGAAGCAGTTTTCAGTGATTTAACTAGGCATATTTAGGCCTTTAGGTGACATTTCTATGCATTTACCTAGAAATCATATTCCTAACATTGCTTACTTCGACTGAGATATAGTACATTGGCCTAGACTATTATTCCTCTCATTTAAATCATTCATCACTAAAAGCTTAATATTATTAAATGTATTTAATATTTAAACACTGTTAAAAAGGAAGCCCTTAATTAATTCTGAAAAACAGCATTTTAATTAAGAAACTATATGATTAAGTACCAGATATATTGATTAGTGTAGTGTCCATTTTGCTTGCAGACTTGCTTACAGACTGACTTTCAAAAAATGAGGCACCTCCTGAGCGCCTTATCCGAGACAAACTCACTTTTACAAATTCAAGGTTTATACTGAGTGAGTCTTTTCGACCAGTGACTGAAGTGGGTTCTTCATCCACATTCCCTTTAAAACAGAAACAAAAACAAAAACATAACACACATACACACACACATATATACACATGTATGCATATATACATACATATATGCAACTAAGTTACATGAAATTATCTAATACACTGGAATATGCCATCAATTAAAATCACTTCGAGTGTGGTTAAAAACTTAAGAAGAATGATCTAATGAGCATTAGCATTCTCAACAATAGTTTAATAGTTTCAAGCCCATAAACAATAGTGATGATTTTCACAACACTTCTCCAACAAAAACTAGCACTGACATGGAGTATTTGTTTTTGTTACTTCTCTAAGTAAATCAAGAGACATTCACTAATACCAACATCTCATACATTTTTAGTGGTAACTGCACTTTAAAATGACAGTGAAATTTAAGTTGGCTAAATGATGAAAAGAAGGAGAGTAGTAGCAGCAGCAGAAGGTGGTTTCATTTTAAATTGACAAATGTGATGCACAAACTTTAAAAATGTACTACTTGTAGAATACAATTTCTTATACAAATAATGATTTGGTAGAATATTTAAACCTTTAAGTATCATAAATATCCTTTTAAATCCAAAGATTATTGTGCTGCATATGTCACTTGTAAAATACTGTTTTAAAAAGTCTTCTATAATTAATTCACCTGAATTACTTATTTCATATTTCTACTTATGTAGAGACAGAATATTGTTAAGAAGAAAAATAAGGTTTCTAATCTTGTTTTATATCCATCATTAAAGGTATTATGATTTCTGAAAAGATCAAAACTTGAAAAAGGTGCTAAAAATTCAAAAAGACGGAAACACTCGAAGTATACCTAGTCCTCCTGATCCAGGTGTGAGCCCAGAAACAGCAGTTTTTTGTTTCCCTGCTCCATATGGATGAAACACATAAAGGGAAAAGTCAGACATGCATGCCGTGAAGCTCAAACCAGATGAACTGCTGCTAGAACTCGTCAGATCCGACTGACTGCTACTATGTCGACTTCTGCCAAGAGGGCTGCCTAGGCCTGATGAACCTACAGTGAACACAAGAAATCCAAAATATTTATAAGTCACAGAAAATTTTAAAAGCCTGTCACTTAATACATTCTTAAGAACCAAACAAGACTTGAAATTAAAATGGAAATACTCAAACATTAACTGATCAATAGATTTAAAACTTGAAATCAAAATAAAGACTTAGAGGTACTTTTCAATTAATTTATTCTCTTAACTGGGGTTGAATACCCTGTTCATCTTTGAAACAATTATTTAAACATATGACTGGGAAACTCCATGGTTTCCTGTTTCTTTTCTCCTTTGCTCCACTGGAAGCAGGCAGTGGAAGAGGCACGAAACAGCTGTGGCTTAGTCAAAGAGGGAGAACAAACTATAAAAAATCCAAATCATATAACTGGAGTTCACATTTCAGTAGGAAGCACTGGAAATAGAGCAAGGTACACAAATGCAGAAAGTTAAAGATCTCTTTCTCTGAGAAGAAACAAAAGTCTCCATTGGCAACACTTACCATAGGTGTATAGGCTGATTCAAAATACGCTTTAAATGTAAAAAATATGAATAAAGTATTCAATAGAACATTACATGATTTTGCAGATAATTCCAAAATATGTATATCCAAAAAGCATAGACCTTCTTTGGATTCATATTGCAACTGGTTACTTGACATCCTACTAGAATGTTTCACAAGCATTTAAAGCTTGCCTGGTCCAAAACTGAACTCTATCTTTACCCTCAATCTGTTTCTCTTCCAGTGTTTCCCATCTCCAGTGAGTCAACATTTCCAAGTAAACAGCTCAGCCAGAAACTTGGGAGTTATTTGTCATCCTTCCTACTTCTAATCTCTATCATGCAATTTATCACTATATCATTTCAACATCTAAGAACATATATGAAGTCTGTCCATTTTCCTGATCTCACTGTTGTTACTCTAGTCTAAGCAATTACCAGTTCTGGGCTGCTGAAATGGCCAACTGTTCTCCCTGCTTCCTTCTACTCTTGTTCTCTTCCTTTTTTTTTTTTTCCATAATAGTATTTTTATTATATTATGTTATTCACCATACAGTACATCCCTGGTTTCCGATGTAAAGTTCGATGATTCATTAGTTGTGTATAACACCCAGTGCACCATGCAATATGTGCCCTCCTTAATACCCATCACCAGCCTATCCCATTCCCCCACCCCCTTCCCCTCTGAAGCCCTCAGTTTGTTTTTCAGAGTCCATAGTCTCTCATGCTTCATTCCCCCTTCTGATTATACCCCCTTTCTTTATCCCTTTCTTCTCCTACTGATCTTCATAGTTCTTATGTTCCATGTTTCTCTCTAGTGAGAGAAACCATATGATAATTGTCTTTCTCTGCTTGACTTATTTCACTTAGCATTATCTCCTCCAGTGCTGTCCATGTCGCAGCAAACGTTGAGAAATCGTTCTTTTGATAGCTGAGTAATATTCCATCGTATATATGGACCACATACTCTTGTTCTCTTCCAATCAACTACCACACCGCAGTTGGACCGGTGGTGTTCTACAGGTGTAAATCGGAATCTCACATCTACCTTCCCGTTTATCCTTCAGCGGCTTCCCCACATGATCTCTTTCCCATCTCTCTAAATCTTTTTCATACCAATCTACCTTTTGTTTGCCACATTCCACTTAAACTAGTTCTCTGTTTTTGTTTAAACTCGCCAAATTCTTTCTTGCTTCATGGATTTTTAAATTCTCTACCTAGGGTGTTCATCATCCCAACTCTCTGCTTGGCTAACTCATACTTGCCTACTTCACATTTCCACTTAAAATATGCTTGTTTGCTTATTATCTGTTTTTCCAAATTCAACTTAGGTTCCACATATTAGGGACACATCTACTAGCTAGGTTCACTACCATCTATTCAATCCCTGGCACTGACCTGGACCCCAGTAAAGTTCAATAAAGATCCTTTGAAGGAATGGATACTGTTGGGGCACGTGAGTGGCTTAGTCGGTTAAGTGTCTGCCTTCAGCTCAGGTCATGATTTCAGGATCCTAGGATTGAGCCCCAAGTCTGGCTCCCTGCTTAGCTTCTCCCTCTCCCTCTGCCCCTCCCCCTACTTGTGCTGTCTCTCAAATAAATATTCTTAAAAAAAAAATGGATACCATCATAACCTTACACATTTATTCTCATTATTCTTCCTGCATGTTTTATGATGATTAAAATGAGGGATGCTATATCATTTTTTTTTTATTTTCTAAAGAATCAAAATGTGGACATAAAAAATAGTCACTCATTTCGTATTCCTTTCACTACATATACTTAGTATGGTACATATATACACTACTATAATAATTTAAGTGTCAGTAATTTGTGGCATTTTGTCATTAAGAAAAATGTGAATATCCCAACAGAGAAATGGACATGGGCATATTTATCTCTCTCCCTCATTACCCAATGAAGAAATAACACATAAAATGAAACCCCATTTTAGCCCATTACATTAATAATGATTAAAAATAAATTTAAAGCATAATGTTGGGAAGAATACAGTGAACCTGGCGTCTACATACACTGTGGTGAGGATGCAGAAATCTTAGATTTACTAGAAGAGTAAAACATATAAATAAGTTTAAAAATGTTCACTCTCTCTGACTCAGGAATTCCACTTTTAAGAATTTATCCTAAGGATGTTGATTTATATACAAAGATATTCATCTCAATATTATTTACAAAATAGAAAACAAAAAGCCCAGGGAGTCTCAAATGTAGGATCAAAATGATGGAATCTCATGCAATCATTAAAGTAATTTTAGAGATGAATACTTAATAATTTGGGAAAAACTTATATTTTAAGTTTTTAAAAGATACATAGCAGAAGAGATCATATTTAAATTTTGCCTAGTAAGAAGGCTGTATCTACAAAAGTGCTGGAGAGTAGAAAGGAAGTGATAATACTGGTTATCTATGATAAAAGGATATTATTTTCATTTTCAGTACTCATGTTTTCCATATTCTCTATAATGAACAATGAGGTAATTTTACAATAAAAAAACAGGTTTCCAAAACCTGACACTACCACTCCAATATTTTATAGACTACAACACAATTCCAACAGCAATATTTTGGAGCTAAGTGTGAGAGCAGGCAACCGCATTAGCAAAAATTTATTTCTAAAATATCAACCTTTTGTTTTCCTATTTCACAATGAATACTTTCAAAGATTCACACGGCAAAGCAATATTTTACTTTAGCCATTTTTTCAGAGTCTTCTGACATTGAAAAATATACCTGGGGGCTTTTTTTTACCCCTGGTTATGAACCACTGTTTTAATAATAGTTCTCCTATTAATAATTATCAATTTTCATTCATTCTGGTCTCTTTAAGAATGGTCAATAAAATCTTTATCATTTGCATATGCTATCTTTCTATTATTTTTAGGGCAGAAATGACACTGAGATTTAATATAGTGAACAGTGACTATCTCACTAGGAAATCATCAGTTGTGTGTTAAAAACAAAACCTTTCATGAAATGGACATTTGAGTTATAAATATATATATACATATATATCTATATCTATCTATCTATATATATACTATAATTAAATACACACACACATACATCTCTACTACCCCTCATAGAATTTTAATTCACTGTGATAAATTCTTGCAAGATAATACTATATTTTTCATTTTCTATTTGCAACACTGTTACTCTTAAATGTAAAAAGAGAATAAAAACATTCAAAGTACTTAAACATGTAATATGACAATTACTTCATAGTGCTTGTAGTGTGTACATTCAAGACAACCAAAAAATACTATCCAACTGCCATTCATTTGTACCAAAATATACTTGAAAAATTCTGATCTCTATATATTTTTCTATAAATACTCTAATTCTCAAATATTCTCTCCTTTTCCAAATTTATTTTTTTAGAAATATGTACTAATTATTATTAAAATATTTATTTGAGGGGTGCCTGGGTGGCTCAGTCGTTAAGCGTCTGCCTTCGGCTCAGGGAGTGATCCCGGCGTTATGGGATCGAGCCCCACATCAGGCTCCTTTGCTGGAAGCCTGCTTCTTCCTCTCCCACTCCCCCTGCTTGTGTTCCCTCTCTCGCTGGCTGTTTCTCTCTCTGACAAAAAAATAAATAAAATCTTTAAAAAAAAATAAAAATAAAATATTTATTTGAAAATAGTACTTGGCTTTCTACCAGCAGAATAAGAGAGTATTTCTATACCCGGTATTCCAGTTTTGCTTGCAGAGGTCTTTGTTCCACTCTGAGTAGCATTAGCTCCAGGGGATAAAGTCTCTGTGGGATACGTAGTCCCTAAAGTCTCCAGTTCGCCTCGATTTGAAGAAAACACCAAGTCCAGGGATGGCAGCTTTAGCATACATTCTACTCTTGATACTGGTAAACAGCTAAACTTGATCTGTGAGGGCTAAAAAGTGCAGAAAGCCAAAAAAAAATAATAAAAAAAAAGTTTCTAGGTACTAGTTAAAAAATTTCACACTGGATTCCAAAAAATACAATTAATTTCCATTTCAGTCCATTTATAGCAAATTATTTGACACTTTAAAGGACTTTGTGTTTCATGTCCCAGCTTTTTCAAACAGATATTTATTAATCAAATATTTATTAATATTATTAATATTAATCTGATTTATTAATCAGATATTAATCAAAATTTATTAACAAAATGGTATTTTAGGAATCACCTGAGTGAAACATATTTAGACATTTAGATAATTCAGAACATTAACAATGTCCTTGTTCATATCATACTTGTTCATAATCAAGTTTTAAAGGAAATAATTCCTCTTATACTAAAATTTTTAAAAAGCTATTATAATAATAGAAGTTTTATAAACTCTCAAACCTCCCCCATTACATGTGATCATCATATCTTCAAATGGCTAATACAAAACTCCATCCTGAAGCCCTTTTGGCCAAACTGCTACTGTAGAAAATAGTTTGAACAGATGACCATTAGTGTTTCTTTTACTCTTGAGATTATCAGATTTTAGTTGAAGGTAAACTGAAACCTGAAGTTTGGTTACAGGTAGTTTTCAAATATTCATTAATAAATGGACTCAATCAGATGCTAATACACTCCCAAAGGGCTATGGTTAAGGCTGCATTTTACAATAAATATTAAATAAAAATTCCATAACTTAGCAAAAATCTAACAAGGGTACTATGTGACTTACATCTCAATAACATTTTATATTTGCCCAAAAAGGACCTTAATGGCAAGAAATATAGGTGCCATAATAAAAAAGGGCATAAAATTAAAAAAAAAAGGGGGGGGTTTAACTTACACATTTTTATTTTTGCCAAAAAAGTATAAGATCTAAATTTTGAAAGACCAAAGATCTATGAACCTCCTCAGCAGAAAAGTAAATACACACATAAAATTGTACATATACTTCCCAAAGGTTCAGGTGATCGCTAAGCCATTATAGTTATACTAAAGGTTCATGAATCCAAGGTTAAAGAAGCTTTAAGGGAAATAATGTTGGAAATACTCAAACCTAAGAAAAACATTTTTCTTTAAAACAAAAAGTTAGAAATGAAGTATATCACCTGAACTCGTACATAAACCACAACATCTACAGGGAAGGAAGAGTACGCAGATGTTGAAGATGATACTAATGATGTTGTAGATTCCTCCAGAGGATCTGGTATTTCAAAATGTCCCATATCTTCATCTTGTGAACTGACGGCTGTTAAAATATTTAGTTTTATTATTAGGGCAAGGGCAAACTATTTATTTGTCCCATATCTTCATCTTGTAAACTGACAGTTGTCAAAATAGTTTTATTATTAGGGCAAGGGAAAACTATTTATTTTTTTAAAGATTTATTTATTTATTTATTTATTTGAGAGAGAGAGAGAGGATGCGCATATGGGAACACATGATGGGGGAGGGGCAGACATTCTGGGCAATCCTTTCTTGGGGCACCTGGGAGGCTCAGTCGGTGAAACGTCTGCCTTCGCTCAGGTCATGATCCCGGGATCCTGGGATCAAGTCCCGCACTGGGCTCCCTGCTCAGAGGGAGCCTGCTTCTCCCTCTCCCTCTGCCATTCCCCCTGCTTGTGCTCTCTGGCTCTCTCTCCATCAAATAAATAAATAAAATCTTAAAAAGGTCCTTTCTCTTATGCTAGTACTAAGATCAGGGATATGAACATGCAAAAACGTGCTTCTGTAGCCCATCATTCTACACAACTTTTCCTATTCAAACTTCTTGCTCACTTCTCCAAATTCCAATTCCCCTCCTATTATAACAAACACTGTACAAAGAAAATTAAGCTTTTCCCTCAAGAAGTTTCCAGTCTAGGAGGGAAGTTAATGTAGGAATTAAGGATGTTAATTTTGTCATTAACTAGCTGTGGCCATGGGAAAATTGTATGACCTCACCAAGACTTAACTTATTTGTAAATGAGGACTAGATGATTTCTCAAGTTCTTTTTCAGTTCTATAATTCTTGATCACTGAGTATATTATATAATAATATATAACAGTATTAAAAATCCTTCTAAGTAATAGAATTTCAAAATATTTGTCACCCAGATGGCTCAGTCGGTTGAGCATCTGACTCTTGATTACGGATCAGTTCATGACCTCAGGATCCTGAGATCAAGCTCCACACTGGGTTCTAGGCTGGGCATGGAGCCTGCTTAAGTTTCTCTCTCCCATTCCCTCTGCAAGCCCCCTCCCCAACTCTGTGCTTGTGCTCTAAAAAAAAAAAAAATTGTGATGGGAAAGTAAAAATATAAGGAAGATACTTACTTGTATAATTCCTTTCAATTGGTGTAATTGGGATAGTTTCCAGAGCTTTTTCCAGAAAATCTAATAGGCAGGGACTAATAACCATTTCTTCTGGCAATGACTGAAGTGCTACCCACGCATATAATTTGGCTGTTTTTACTCCTCCACTTCCTTTTCCTTTGGCTAGAACATTTACAAATGTGAGGTGAGTTTATAGTTCCCATACAACATATAATAATTTTGTGAGAAATTAGAACTATATATGACACTTTAATCAGGTGAAGCACCTTATACCTAGACGATACAACAATGCAATAAAAATAGCAGATTGATAGAAATGATATATTAATATTAGAATATAAAGATAATTAATGATGCATATAATAGTTATTCCTACTTGCTCTAAGTCACAAATGTTGCTTCAATTTTTCAAGTTTATAATTTGCTTAGCATCTCATTTAGCATTATTTTGTCTACTTAAGGAGATACAGAGAAATTTTACCAACAATATTTTGTGTTAAGTGAGGAAAAATATTTTCAGGCTTTCCTATGTTCCTGCTGTTCTTAGCTTGTAGATCTTTATAATGCCTCCCTACATGGACTGCCATCCCTCTTTCTTTCTACGTAACAAATATTTCTGTGTGAGTAGAATGAATATAATAGCTAACTAAGACTTAGCTAACTTTGGCTTAGGTTTCCACCCCCAACATATATTAGCTTTGTAAACCTAGTAAAGCAGTTCAACTTCTATGAGCCTGAACTTTCCTCATGTATAAAATGGGGATAATAATATCTGTCCAGCACTTAATGGGCATAGACGTCAATTCAAAAGTGATATAAAAATATTATGCATTATCACATTTATTAGCTATTTTAAAAGACTTATATATCAAATTCCATCTCTCAAATGAAACATTTTAACTAATTCGAGCCAGTCTGATATTCCCTTTTTTTGGAAATTCTACTATATATATAAGGTATCATTCATGTGGTGTGGTAGCCAGATTCCAAAATAGCTTCCAATGGCCCTTGCCTCTTGGTATTCATGCCCTTGTGTAGTTTTCTCCTGCACTGAATAGAGCTGACCTGTATGTTCACTAAGATATTGTGGAAGTGATGGTTTGTGACTTCTGAGGCTAAGCCGTAAGAGATACTGCTGCTTCAGCTATGTTCTCTTCTGGATCACTCCTTTTGAGGGAAGTCAGCTCCCTTGTTATGAGAACACTCAAGGAGTCCAGTGGACAGGCCCACGTGGGGAGGAACTAAAGCACCAGTTTGCCCACCATGTGAATGCAATGTGATGGAAGTAGATTTTCCAGACCCAGCTGAGCATTCTGATGACTACAGCCTTAGCCAACATCTTGACTGCAATGTCACGAGAGACTGTCAAGTTAGATTCACCAGCCAAACTGCTCCTGAATTTCTGATCCACACAAACTGTGTTTGAGGTTTTAAGCCACCAGGTTTGGAATCACTTGTTATGCAATAATAGATAATTAATAAATGTGGTTAAGACCAATGCACTTTGTCTTGAAAGTGTAAGTTTGATGTTTCCATCTAGATCATAAGCTCCCAAATATGAACTACATAAAAATTTTCCAAAATATATACAGATCTAAAAAGTTAAGTAAATAAACTATTTAGCATATTAAGTTTCTTTTCACACTGACATTCTAAGGTGATATCAGTTTGAAAAATAGCCAAAAGTCAGGCCACACTTCCATATGCTATTTTTATACAGTTGTTATTGACACATCTGATTTTTTTCTTAAACGTGAATTTGCAAGAAATTCTCAATAGAGCAAGTAGGTAATGACTAAAAAGTTAACAAAAAATAAAAAGAAAGTATATTTTCCTGAAATACCTGAGGGAATAGGTGGGGGTTGGGGAGGAAGTAAGGTGTTAGTCTTGCTCTGGACAGTGCAAGGTAAAGGAGGAGAAGGAGGAGATGGTGCACTATCTTTCATACCATACAGCTTGGACTCTTTAGAGAGGGTTCTTGGCAAGGAAGATCCTCTGGAGGCATTGGGTGATTCGGTCTTTAGTGTCTTGGAATTGTAATGCAGCTGTGTTAAGACAAATAAACTTCCAAAATTAAAATAATGAAGATGAGAAAAACATATGTAGAAAAATGTGAAAGAAAGTACACCAATCCAGGAGTCAGAAGACCCAGTTTCAGTTTTTACAAGTTAATGCTGTGATACTAGCAAGATTCTTCAGTCATCCCAGATAATTAGTTCCTTCTAGCTTTAATTCTAAAATCTAAAAAAATAGGTGTTTAATTAAGTTGGACTAGGAAAGGTTC
Organism: Ailuropoda melanoleuca; assembly: GCF_002007445.2. Taxonomy (NCBI): domain Eukaryota; kingdom Metazoa; phylum Chordata; class Mammalia; order Carnivora; family Ursidae; genus Ailuropoda; species Ailuropoda melanoleuca. The sequence continues at coordinate 129,032,770 of NC_048222.1, forward strand.
GGGAAATGTAATGAATATCAATGCAAAAAAAACTTCTTACTGACAAATTTTAATGGAAAAGCTGTATAAAAGAAGTGGCACTTGCAATTTGGATATTCTTATGTTCAGAATATAGCTGTATCAGAGAAAATTGTTGGAACATCTCACTTTAATATAATCAGTAAAGGAAGGACACGTATGATAGAAAATAAACACTGCTAAGAATAATCTAATCCTAGACTTTAAGGTTTTTACCTTTACATCAACTCCAGGAATGTAAAATACTGTTGTTTCTAAGTCACTAGACTTTGTCTGTAGAGATGATGGCACTTTCTTGCCAGTCATTAAATGGGTGGTAGAAGCATAATTAGTTTGAAACTTCTTCTTTTTTGAAGGAGAATCTTGATCTAAACTCCTGGAACTTCTATCATAACTCCTATAAATAGAAAAATGATTTTTATCTTTTTAAAAAAAGGCATTTATCTCCTTTTGTTTAAAATCAAACTTTTACTTATACAGTAAGCGGAAAGTAAGCCTTCATTAATCAAGTTGAAAAAGGAAAGCTCATTAGCGCCTGGAGCTACACTGGCTAACACCATGCAGGATGATGTTCCTGTTGTATGCTCTGTAACTACAGAGAGCAGCCACCTTTAATCTTTCCTGAGGTCGCAGGTGTTTCACATGAACATATTAGGTTGAGCCAAATGAATTTGCCTTTTACACATAGGTAAAACCAGCTGAATATCAGCAATTTATTGTAATGAATTAACATGTTTTTTTATTATTATTATGTTATGTTAGTCACCATACATTATATCATTAGTTTTTGATGTAGTGTTCCATGATTTATTGTTTGCATATAACAGCCACTGCTCCATGCAATAGGTGCCCTCCTTAATACCCTTCACCAGGCTAGCCCATCCCCCCACCCCTCTTCCCCTCTAATCCTTACTACTACACTTGTAGGAATTTAACTGTTTAAGTGCCTTTTTACCTTCTTGTTTTATAACATCTCCCTTAGACAAAAAGACCATTTAAAAATCGTTTTGTTTTTTTTTTAAATGTAATCTCTATACCCAACACTGGGCTCGAACTCACAACCCTGAGGATCAAGAGTTGCATGATTTACTGACTGAGCCTGCTAGGTGCCTGTAAAAGTCTTTTATTATGAAAGGTTTCAAACATGCAAAAAGTAAACAGAACGATGAACTGTGAACCCCAAGGGCTCCATCTCCCAGATTCAACAACTGTCAGCAATCTGTCCCTTTTTTTTAATCGACATTTCCACCCACTCCCCATCTATCCTATCAATTATTATTTTCTTTAGCTCTTTTTTAGATTAGGAAAGAAAAGCAAAAATTCAAAGAAAAAATAATCTAATCTTAAGCCTATTTATACCACCACTTTTTCAATGCTGGAGACAAATGCTAAAGCTGCAGTGCATCCTGAACTGCGTTCTGGTACACTGAGACCTCTGTCCCCAGTCTCCCAATCTTGCTTTTTCTCTGAATTCATCAAAACTCTGAATAACCAAGATATCTTTGAGTACTGCACTGTTCTTTAAAACAGAAATGTACACAATACAAGAACAGAGGCTGAGAAATTCAGGCTTATTTAAAGGGGAATTACAAAGATACAACTCTTTTAATTAAATTGCTAGAATCTAAAGCAGAAATGCATTTCTAGTTGCCAGAAAATTTTATGCACTTGTTTAAAGAAATAGTATGTTATACAAATAACCACTCAAACTTAAAACTACGATTAAATCCACTCTTTAAATCTGTATTTTGGGACATGGGTGAAAAAGCTGTTTGTAATTCAGTGATACATCGTAGTATTTCTAACAAATGAAGTTATATGTACCCTTTTCTGACCAATTTCTTACCTTCTCAAGCTTATATCGTCATGTTCTTGTAGAAGGGTAGTTGGGTGAAGCACACATTTTCCACTATCAATTTCCACCCGTATATCAAGTTCAAAGTCAATATTTCTCTCTGTAGCTGTGCCACTAAGACTTCGGTTGACTGGAGCCGTGGGCCAGCGTTCTGTAAATAGCTGATGAACAGCAGCAAAGCCTGTTGCTTTTTTACGAGATGTGTGTCTAGAGAAAGAACAACTGATCGTTACATTGTATTAAATTGGAAGAATTTTCAACAAATTATTTCCCAATATGTAATATGAGCAATAGTCTGTAAATAAATTTCACTGTTTTATAAATTCATACATATGACTCAACTAGCTCATACTAACTGAAGTTTTTCCTAAGTTTGATGGAGTCACATTTTATCCAACAACCATGCATTCAGTAACTATTGTGTGCCAGGCAACATGCTAGGTGCTGAGGACACAGGCATAATCACTGCTATTAAGGAGTCTCAGTATCAATGTATGAACCACATTCCATTTGAGGAGATTCCATTTCTGCAAAATGTAAAATGCTATTTTCCTGATCTTATTAAAAGAACGAAGAATAGGGAAAGAAAAAAATAATGTCATATGGAGCTAAATTACATTAGTAAACCATGGCTATGCCTCTTAGTGTCACTCTGGTTAGGCACATTAAAATTTTTTTCTGTAAAATTTAATAGTTACACATAGTGCTTCAAAGGTCAGTTCTAGACTCTGAAATACCACCTATGGGTCTCAAAACAAAAAAGGCCACTTACGAGGGTTTCCTGTAAATATAAAACCTTTCCCTCTCATGGTCTTCATCCTTTTCATCCTTCTCAGAATCTTCACTAGTAGAAGACAAACTGTCATCCCGTCGGCCCTCTTCAGGTTGGAAAGGAATGCCTGATGAATAGCCTCCTGGAGTTTTGGGAGAACTGAACACGGAATATGACCCTTCACTATTTGAGGAGTAATGGGATGGACCTTCAATGGTTACTGACAAAAGGTCCAGTTCTGTCTCTTCCGGAAACTGAATGTAAAAAGAGAAGACATGAATCAGGTTCATATTATATGTCTCTTCTTAATAAAAAAAAAAAAAAAAAAAAAAAAAAAGAAAAAATATATGTTTAAACATTTACATGTTTAAACATTTAAAGTTCTCTCAGAGTTGAATTTCCTCACTCTGAACTGAAAGAAAGTCATATGAAATGGCACACCAAGGAAGGAAGCAGGTCTTACCACAGACAGTCACACTACTGACATACTAAAAATCAGAATGAAATTTTATGTTACATAAGCTTATATTATCCTGCTAATTAGTACATATTGTGTAATTCTGTAAGCATAAGTTAAACATGCTGTGGAGACAAAGCAAACAATGTGATCAACTGTAAATCAGAAGGGAAAAGAGCAATTAGCGACAGAAGAGCATGCAGTGTCGGTACAGAAAGTACTTCATGCTTCTAGATACTTTTTATAGATAGCTTTTAAAAATGAGTCCTAGATAGATGTGCCAGTCATTATGTAATTAAAGATGTCAATCAAACTTAAGAATACTATTTTTTAAGGTGAATGGTTTATTCACCTTATTCATACTTTATTATAAACACTATGTCACTGAGAATTGCACCAGGAGACCACTGAATTGAAAGTAGATCAACAAAACAAAACAAAACAACAACAAAACTTCCTATGATCTAATTTGTATTCCCAATTTTAAGAGTTGCTGAAATATCCTTTGAAAATGTGATAAGCCTTTGTAAAGTGTTATGTGCAAGGTAATGTAACTTATTGATGCTATTAGATACAAGAAAATCAGATACACGAAAATAGAGTACTATAATAAAAATTTCAAACATGCAGAATTCTGCTTTCCTCATTTTTTATATTATACATGTTATTTAGTAAATAAGTAAAACAGATATTACCAGAACATCTTCAATTTTTAAAAGAATCTGTGTAAATATCCCTTTGTTTTATATTTATTTTACATTTAACCATGCCTTAATGATCTATTTTATAATTTGTGATTTTTATATACTATTTTTTACAAATAGCATACACTACTATTTAAAAATAGGTCTTGAACCAATTCAAATATTAATGCCTTTAAGAATTACTTAATCATTGGGGCGCCTGGGTGGCACAGCGGTTAAGCGCCTGCCTTCGGCTCAGGGCGTGATCCCGGCGTTATGGGATCGAGCCCCACATCAGGCTCCTCCACTAGGAGCCTGCTTCTTCCTCTCCCACTCCCCCTGCTTGTGTTCCCTCTCTCGCTGGCTGTCTCTATCTCTGTCAAATAAATAAAACCTTTAAAAAAAAAAAAAAAAGAATTACTTAATCATTTCAAAATATATACATAAATCAAATCATTAATTTTACATCTGAAACTGATATAATGTCATATGTCTCAATAAAAAAAAAATTGGATGGGGAAAAATCAATTAGGAGAATCCCTCAATTCAATTCTGTAAATGATTTATTTCCAAATTCATTTTTAGAAAAAAAGGACATGTTTATCAAGCTCCCTATAATCTCATAGTTCTAAAACAAAATTCAGTTTGACTAAATTCAGTGTAACTACAGGATATGTACTAAAACTGTAGCTTAAGAGGGCAGGGAAACAAAATATATGTGGAGTAAGTGCCAGTTTTTAAGGTAACTTGACAGAAAATTCCTAGACAAATATTTATATACCTAGTGTACAGGTATACTTTTAAAATTTAATTTTACTTTCATGACTTACATTTAGGGAAAATTTATGGTTCATAAAAATGTTAAATTAACTTATAAGTCCTTGTGTAGCACATTTTCCATACTGTTTTAAATATAATTTTTAAATGGATTGTTTTTATAAATGTATGCTTTTTTATGCATATACAGAGACTCCAAAGAAATAACATTCATTGATTAATTTGTTGTTCTGAGAGAAGTTTGATTCTAGTTTCAATTAGTTAAAATTTTTTTTTAAGAAATGATTCATTTTGTGGTTGAATGTAGTGAAAAGAGATTCACTTAGGGATTAGCAAATAACTAATAAATAGCAGCTTTTGATTTACGATTTGGTTAATTTGGTAAGCTGATTTAGTCTTTAATTTTGGAGATTCAGTAATTAATATTATACAAAGAAATACAAAACTAAAATATATTCATGCAAGATCTTATAAAACATACATGATGAAAAAGAATTCAAACAATCTTAGAGCTTTATGTAAAATATTTTTGAGGTCTGAGTTTAGTATAAAACGAGAGGAAGACGTTTTGAAAGCAGATTTTTCAGGGTGGTTAATTAGTTTTAAAGCAAAATTTATGTTGTTCTTAATAAGTACCTGAAAATACCCTTCCCCAGGACAGCTGGATTGTGGCGTACTTCCCCATATTGTTTTTTTCAACTTAATTAAAATAAGAAAATATATAAAAACTCATGAAAAATAATAAACAATGGCTTAAAAGAAAACAAACATTCAAAAAACAAAAAAAAACATGTTAACATAAATTTTAATACATATAAAATTAAATATAACTTTAAAGGTGACCTTCTGACTTCTAGGTTTCTGCTATTACCTCTATATATTCTGAACTAAAATACATAATGAGATAAATACATAGAGTATAAACATTCACATTTACACTTGTGTAAAAGACCTAGTTTAATGTGGAGTTCAACTTGAAAGGAAAATTATTCAACAAAGTCTTTCTACCTAAGAGCAAGCGGTATGGAATCTTTATTCTAGGTGCAAAACACTAACATAAGCAGCACGGCTCTCAAACGATAGCACAGAGGCAGTGCCCTGCTGTCTAGTAAAGACACTTCATCCATCACAATCCACACTTTTAAAATTGTAGGCAGGAATTCGTATTTTGAAACTGCGTAACTACTATAATTTCGTAATTACTAAAAATTATTTGGCACTGTGTATCTCTAACAAATACTATTTCTCTTACTGTATCTTGGATATTGAAAGTTACTCTGGGTCCAGGAGAGGCTGCATCCACACGGATTTCAGGGAGCTCCTCAGTTTCTCCTATTCGAGAACTGGAAGTAAAATATAAAGTTACAAAACATTAATATTCTTTTTTTAATAAGTCTCTGGACTTTATAAAAGTCTAACAAATGTCAGTAACATTCTAAATATTTCTCAATATTTCCCTTAACCAAGGATTAAATTTTTGGTATCCCATTTCTTAATCCTTAGCATCCCATAAAAAAAACAACACTGCATATTTTGATTAACATGAGATTTTCTGAAACTGAATTATATAAAAAATTTATACTTCTTACTTTAAGTGCTCATTCATTAGTAAGACAGTATTTTTCTTTAATATGGAGAATTTTCATTTTTTTCGTATGCTAAATACGTATGTAGTCACGCCTTTTATAAAATGGCAAACTTACAGCAGCAGCTACTAATCTGCACATACCCATTTCTTTGAATAGTCTATAAGTTTATCTATAAACTTGTCTAAATAACAATGTATTTCTTTACTAAAAAGCACACAGTGATTGCGGTATAAATACAATAGAGGAATTCCTCAAACTTTTTAGTTTGACAGTATCCATTATTACTGGTATTTGCCTAATAAGGTTCATTTTTGCTCCCTTAATTATGTAATTTCCCCAATGAGAACATAATAATTTAGTAGTGGACCTTTGTAAAGGAGTCAGCAATTTTATTACTGGTTTCAGTGGTGGAAATATATATTACCTTGCCCTTTCCATTCGTTTAAGAGGAGGTCTTCCAGAAGCAGAAATGCTTTTTGAACGGCTATAACTTGGTTTGTAACCCAAACCCCACTTATCCTTTAGAGAAGCAGCCTAATGAAATGGGAGAGGAAGAGTAACTTTAGACAGTTGCTTATTGTCATAATATCTGACTACAGATAAAATATTCTATTTAACAAAACAGTATGTTTCCCCCAGGTCAATCACATGTTACTTTAAATTTGACTTTAAATGTCACTTAACAGTATAGATGGATCAAAGTAGAGTAGGACTCAGCTACTCTTTAGGCCTAATGTCAATTAGAACAGCTGTACAACGGAAATATGGTTTACCATCTGGCCTGAGAGAGAAAAGAAAAAGATTGGGAACAGGCATGAGGGGGTACAGAAATAAGGTGAGAAGAAACAATTTAAAAGAAGAGAAAGGCAAAAGAAAATGAGAATAAAAGGAAAGATTCTGGAAGAAAGCTGGCTCGGGGGAGGAGATGAAAGGGAGATCAGAGGAGAGGAGGAGGGAGAGAGAGAGAGGCTGGGGAGGGGGGACCATCGATCATCTCAAGGAGCACCCACGGGCACTCCTGCCATGGCACTCCATTATAGGAAAGAAAAGGAAGGGATGACCTCAACACTTTGTCTCCAAATCCCTCTTCTCCAAATGTGTAGTTGGGGGCTAGATATTGAAAAGATGCCAAGACGATGGAGATGTGGAATGCAAGAGGACTGAGGGGGAAGTGAGGTGAGATACATACTAAGAACATTGATGAAACTTTGAGAATTTCCCTAATTTTCTCTACCTAGTTTTATATTTAACAGTCAATTACCAAGTATAAACTACCTTATAAATAGTACATAAGCAGTATTTTAATTTTATTGCATGACTGTTAGGTATATAGAAGCAAAAATTTTAAACACAGACTTATGCATTACAGATCATCACTATCCATTTTTTGCCATCAGAAGACAGTGATGAATAACTTAAATTGGATTTTATCTGCAATTTGAATAAACAATTTAGAACAGTGTTCAAAGTAGGGTGTCTGGGAGTTTGGGCTGATCAAGAAAGTTCAAGCCAATGAAACCTGGATCCCTGCAACCTTTCCCCACTTCCTCTGGCCCTAGAAGCTCCGATTTAATGTTTTTTATGTATTAGGGTGCCACCAAAAAAAGTAGAGGGTTCTGCTGATTATTAAAAAAAAAAAAGTTAAGAACCTATCTTTTTTTAAAAAATTAGTTTTTCCACTAACAAGACCACCTTGAACCAAGGCAACCTACCTCCATTTGAATACATTTGAGAACTTTATTTCCTTAGAACTATATTTTTATAGTATATCTATCCACATATTTATTTCACTTGTTCAGCAATTGGACTAAATCCCAAAAAATGTGGTAGGACCTGGGGTCAAAGATAAATAACTTGTTGTTTCAGAGACTCAAATTCTAGTTAGGACAACTAAACGTGCAAAGAAAAGAGAATGAAGTGCTGAGAGTATATAGTGGCTGAGAGGTAAAGTCAGCTGTGGAAAATGGGACAGGAGTAGAATGGACATCTCCAAAGACTCATATTTGAGTTAGAGACTAAAAAGAAAGTATGGTTTTATGAAAGGGAGACAAAAGATAGTGTCTAAGGACAGACTGTAGAGTCCCACTGTTTGGGTTTAATATTGGCTCCATCGAGATTAATGGCTATATAACCTTGGTCAAATTTCTTGACTTCTCTCTGTCTCAGTTTAATCATTTTTAAAATGGGGAAAATAATACAAGCTACCTAATATGGCTATTGTAAAGATATAATGGGTTGTTAAATATAAAGTGCTTTAAACAGTGCCTAGTACATAGTACATATGAGATGTATAAATCAAGTAAACGGAGAAAGAGAACTTAAGCATGATCACAAAGTTTCATAAAGTAAAAAATAAAAGAATGGTCTACTCGAATAATAAAATTCTTTTTAAACGTTTACTCACTCGCATACTGGACCTCCGTAATTTCTTACGAACGTCTCTTCGAATATCATTCACTGCAACAGATTCTAACTGTTGATAACGTTGAATTTCCTGGTTTATGGTTCCTTCACTTGCACCTAATTTTCTGGATGCAAAACAAATATGACTATTAGTGTAAAGAGGTTACAGAGTAAGACTGATTTTTATTTGCTCCTTTTTCATTCTTTCACTTATCAGAATATCAAAGATTATATATGGATAGGCCAAAATCCTCCATAAAGTTAACACTCATACCTAGTAAACTGTAAAAAAAAAAAAAAGCGCTCTAATATTTTAGGAAATGTCTCTTCCCCACTTCTGCATTAAAAGCCTCTATGACAATCTCATGAAAGCTATAGACCCACTCTACAGAATAATGTCTATATGTAAAATTCTACATAAATTTAAGCCTCAGGTAAAATTTAAAGGGAAGAAGTATATTTTGCTTCAAGTCATTTTTAACCTGAGAGCAAAACTCAAACTGTAATGTAAGTCAACAGGAAAATGTGAATCACTGTACTGTAATTAATTTACAGACCAATTTTTAGATAATACTTTTCACTGTACAAAACGCACATATTTGTCTAGAGTCCCCGAATGCAAAAACCACACGCACAGGTGGTGTATGAAGATTAGAAAAGATGAGGCATGACTATCACCTTTTGGGAAAACAAAAATTTCAAAGTTTGACAAGAAGGATATTTAGTCTTCTAGAGCAAGTATTATTTAATCTACGCAGCGGCAACAGAAAAAGAAAAAAATTACCACCACCTGCTGCCCCCTCTCTACTCACCCTGTATGCATCTTAGTTCTAGAGAACTGCTAATACAAGCAGGCAAAAAAAAGCATGAACTTTGAATTCAAACACACCCAAGTTCAAATTCCACTTCTTTAATCTCTCTGAGCCAGTTTTCTCATCTCTAAAGTTTGGATAATACCATCTAATCTCACAGAAATCTTGCGAGGATTACACTGAAATAACATGTCAGATTCACAATTGGTACTTAACAAGTGCTAAATTTGTTTCCTGCCTTAAAAATCTACATTCCAGACATGTGTTGTAATGAGCACTGGGTGTTATATGCAATTAATGAATCGTTGAACATTACATCAAAAACTAATGATGTACTATATGTTGGCTAACTGAATAACAAAAAAATTACATTCCAGAAATATCAATGTTAGCATTGTTAACATACATTAACTCATATGTTACCATACACATGTGAAGTTATGTGTAGGTGTATATACACATGTAGAGATATGTATATGTGATACACAGTAAGTCATAAACTGCCCAGAAATGGGAATTGTGATGAGCGCTCGACCAGAACTTCATGCCTAAGTTCATCACTAATGGATGTATGATCTTAGGAAAGTTATCATACTTTACTGGACCTTGGTGATCTCACTTATAAATTAAAGAGGTTGTACTGGCCCAAATCCAGTTTTCTCCATATTTAAAATTCTATGATTCTATTATTAAAAAATATTATATTAAAGATCATTGCACATACTTAAGATCATCTATTACTTTGGCCTGTTCATTCAGTTCTCTGATATCCACTATACGCTTCATAATTTTTCTTCCTCTAAGTTCTCCTGCCTGGCTGCAAGATGCTCCTTGTCTTCGATAATCTACAGCTTCCTGAAAAATCAAAAGCATGTCTGTTAATACCACCCTTAGGTCACACAGCAAATCTATACTATCACAAAAATAACACCTTAAATCAAAGGAAGCATGCAAGAATCAAAGCCATCTATATCAAGTAAGATGATTGGAATTCTCCAGTGATTCAAATCCCTTCATTTTCACAAGGAATCTACATGGTTGCTACCTACGTTTCCCCATGAGTGAGCTCTGCATGCTTTCAAATGGGACTGGCTAGACTGAGGGGAGCCCCACATCTCTGGGTCACAAAGATACTCTGCAGGAACAGAATAGCGCTGATCTGGGGGCGTCAGGCCTAGCAGGTGATTTACAAGTCGCTGCCCAAAGGTGAGCTTGTGGCCATCTCCACTTACTGAACTTCCATCTGAACTCTAAATGATAAACAGTAACATTAATTTTTCGAAAGTTTCTTTCCAAGAACAAGACTATTTCATGAAACGATAGTTAAAAGATACTTAAAAATTTTTAAACCAATACCAGAACAAAAGCAGACCTACCACATAATTTATACTATAAAATATACAATATAGAGGGAAATACATCTTTTTAGATGTATACTTTGTGTGCATGCACTTTGCTTTTGAGATTCATTTTTTAACACCTTTATTGAGATCTAATCCACCCGCCATAAAATTCACCCATTTAAAATGTACAATTCAATGGTTTTGAGAACATTCACAAAGTTGTACAACTGTCACCCCAATCTGTTTAGAACGTTTTCACCACTCCCCACACCCAAATGAAACCTCATAGCTAACAGCAGTCTCTCTCCATTCCCCATCCCCAACTCTTCCAGCCCTCAGTAACCACTAATGTACTGTTGGTCTTCACAGGTTTGCTTGCACTTTGCTTTTAACATTAGTACATTACCTGTAGGTTAAGGTGCAAGTTTGCTGACAGTTATTATGAAAACTATCAATGATAAGACAATATTATAAAATTAAAAAACAACATTATAAAATATAGACACGGGGAACCACCACTCTCTTCCTTCCTCTACAATTATCAACTACAATATAATAAATAACGTTAAGTCAATCTTTTCCCTGTCTCAGGGTAAAGGCCAGTCCAGGAAAGTCTAACAGTTGAGTTTACTTACAGTGTGGATAGTGGGAGACATAGTATCAACGTCATCCTCATCTGACAGGTCAGCTATGTTCACTGAATTTAGATCGGCAATGTCATCTATGTCCTCCTCTCCTGTCAGTGTCGTAAGGGTATTGCCCAGAGCATTAAGTCTTTTGCCAATGTTAGGATCCATGTGGACATCGATCCCACACATTTTCCACAAAACATTGAGTGTCCATGTTCCAGCACTACTACTTTCTGTTTAAATAAAGAAGTGGCATTTTTGGTAAGTCTTGGGTACAGAAATCTAAATCAATCTATATTTAAGGAATAAAAAGAATGATGATGGCCTTGTGTAACAAATAATCTCTCTCACAGCTAGGTCTGGGATTGATTTCCCTTTGCAGAGTGTGCATCTCTTGTTTCCTCTGTGCAGCACCCTTCTTTCTCCTGTCAACTATGGATTCCCTCTTCTCCCCACTCCCAAATTCCCATGGCTGTAGTGGGAATTGCCATGACCCTCACTCATTAGCCAGAATTAGATAAGTAGGCCAGGTTAGAGTCAAAGTTCAAAAACTAAAAACCTTCCCTGGACTTCAGAAAACAATGGTCCCTCTCTAATGACTGAGGGTGAAGGAATGAAGCTCATGAGCTGTTGGCAGCCATATTTCCTGCCATGTGTAAGGAGGAGGTCAGCAGTATGAAGAAAATGAAGCAGCCAGAGAGAAGCAAAGAAAAGAGCCCTGATGGTGGCTGAAATCTTGGATCCAGGAGTTTCTGAGGGCCCCTGAATTGACATGGTTCCTTATCTTCACTGAGCTAGCCATTCCTAAGTTTAACTGTGATCTGCATATATCCTTTTAATAAACTCCCCCTTTTGGTTTTGAGTGGGTTGTTGTCACTTATAAACCAAAGACTGACAAAGACTTTTATGTGACCTTTCTCTAAATATGTATGTTTACCTCAGTCATCACCCTTTTCTTCTAACATTACTCCTGGAAATTTCCTAACCTTTTCAGTTTTCCGTCAGTCGGACCAATGGCCTTGTTACTTTCTGAGACAATTTACTTAGGATGAGCACCAAGGCTAGGCTTGGGGAGGGTAACAGGAAATAGCAAGGAGAGAAAGGAAATCTACTAACTTTAATCAGCCTCTACTCCCACTGACATTTTAAAAGCCCTTAAATAAATATCTCCCTTTAGCTTACCCTTACTTTATACCAAGTAAAATCAGTGAAAATTTACATTGTGCTATCATCTTAGTTAAGACAGGTTATAACTTCTAGAGTTATCTTGTAACCAGTTTCCTAAGACTTTTATCCTCGCTAATCCTTGACTTTCTTGCTCACAAAAATTCAATGGCTTTCCCACTGTCCACCAAATTAAGTCCAGACTCCTTAATTTGAGATTTAATATTTTTCCCATATTATTTTTCACATAACTCTGTTCCACCCAGTCTGGACAATTTTAACTAGACACTGTTTTCATAGATAACTAATATTCCGTCTGCCCGAATTTTCTGACACATACCCATCCAGTTTTTGCTTCAAAAACAATTTTATCTGTCAAGTCCCTGTTCAAATGCTTGTTAAATATTAAAAGAAGCTATCTCAGAGGCACCTGGGTGGCTCAGTTGGTTAAGCATCTGCCTTTGGCTCAGGTCCTGATCCCGTGGTCCTGGGATTGAGACCGCCACCGGGCTCCCTGCTCTGCGGGGAGCCTACTTCTTCCTCTGCCTCTGCCTCTCTCTTTGCCTCTCATCTCTCTCTCTCTCATGAATAAATAAATACAGTCTTTAAAAAAAAAAAAAAGCTTTCTCTGATCCTAGTATCCCTCCAAATTTGAAATTTTCTTTTCCCCTCAGATTTTAGTAGCAATCAGAATTTTATATTTTATTGAACTTACCACTTATTATAGCTTAGTCTTGCTATAGAGCCTTAACTACTTTAGAGTTTAAATACAGAGTAGAAAGTATATCTTATTTGTCTTTGTCTTTCCCAAAACTTTTTGCAGTATATCAGCAGGTGTCTAATAAATAATTGTTAAATAAATAAAAATATGCTGATATTATTGCAAAAATAGTTTTTAAAATCAGGGAACACCAGAATTAGTTTAAAGACTCTCTTAATGTTAACATAAAGGCTATACACATGTGTGTATATACATGTATTTATATATATATGCATAAAAAGGCAGAATTCTAATTCATATACGTAAAAAAGGTAATATTAGTCATGAACTTACCAGCAGCTGCTTGTCCTGTAGTCCTAGAACATACTTCATAGGTGCCATCTGGAACTACACCTGCACAAAAATCACCCCAAAAATAGTTTTCAATAAAATTAAGCTTGTGATTAAATACTGCACTATAATGTTTCACCCAAAGATTATTATCTAAATGTAAATAGAATCACTAGCCTCTTTAGGCTTCACTTCCTAATCTGCAGAATGAAATAGCTACCTTAGATGACTAGAATATTCCATATCTCAACATTTTCTATTTTATGCTTTTAAAAATTTAACTGCAGCTTTACCTTTACATTCCTCATGTGACAATACCTGGCCAACTCTGAAACTAGCTTCTTGATGTGATGACAACTTATGCCATCATGTGAATGGTACTTTGAGAATGTGTATGATTTAAAAATAATTTTCTGTTAATAAGAACTTTCTCATTTAGGTGACAGACATGATTTATCAGCCCTTTCTTTTCATGGATCATTTTATGAGAAAAAAAATGACTGACTGCTTTGATGTCAGTCTCATACAATTCATCTCCCAAGGTCATGGACCTATCCCTAGAACATTATCTAACTTTAATTCTGAAATACTTAGTACCACTTAGTTTTAATCTGCTAACTTCAACTTCAAAAAAAGAGGTGAACTAAATCAACAATTTTAAACAGTAAAGGGACATACCATCTTTGAAACAACCTTTTCAAAAAGTAAAGTCTAATGATGTGATTAAAACTTTCTCAGTAATCCTTCATAGAAACCAAATTTCAATCTAAACCTGACAGTACATAAATCTTAAATGAAATGTCCTTTTGCAATTCATTCTGTATCCTAGGTTGGTCGTCAAATGTTACTCCAATCTGAGTTGCAGAAATACTTTAACTTATTTTGGGAGAAAGAGTCTAGTAAGTGACAATATCTATTATGTGGTTTTTAAAAGATAATGCCAATAACTTCAAAATCTAAATTATATTTTTGAACCATATGGTACCTGAGCTTCACATAGAAATTACAGAACATGAGAGAACTGGATCTTGTCATAGGGTAAAAGATTGCCCAATTCACCTTTACAGTCATGGTTATAAATCAGAACAAAAGGAACTTAGATAACTCTTTCAAATCTAAGAATGCTAGAATGAAAAGCCCTGGGTGTTATCTGTAACTAATGAACCACTGAACACTACATCAAAAACTAATGATGTACTATACAGTGGCTAACTGAATGTAAAAAAAAAAAAAAAAAAAAAAAAAAAGAAAGTCTAAAAAAAAAAAAAAAAAGAAAACCCTCTGAAATTTGCGTAACATAATGGAGGCCAAACGAAAGCTAGTAAATAAAAAAAGGATAGAAAACTTTTAGGACTTTCAATCCCAAGAAGTGTCAGAGAATTTTTAAAAATGAAGCTTAGGAGCGCCTGGGTGGCACAGCGGTTAGGTGTCTGCCTTCAGCTCAGGGCGTGGTCCCCGTGTTATGTTATCTGTAACTAATGAACCACTGAACACTACATCAAAAACTAATGATGTACTATACAGTGGCCTTGTGTTCCCTCTCTCGCTGGCTGTCTCTATCTCTGTCGAATAAATAAATAAAATCTTTAAAAAAAAATGAAGCTTAAAAAAATTATACAAATTCATATATTACAGAGCCATGATAAATTAAAAAGGAATATTAAGATTTTTAGGAGTAGATCCAAATCCTCCAAGTGAGGAGAAGGGAATCATCTAGGCTCTTCCCTGTTGTGCCTATGGTCTCTGAGTCAGAGACAGAAGGCTGAGTTGGATCAACTGTTAGTCTGAATCCAGGACAGGAATTTTCCTGCTCTTTTGACCTAATGTTACCCACGTATTAACAGAGAGCTTGAAGACTTTCAAACTTCTCCTTCTTCTTTTTTTCCCCCCCATGCTACATTTTCAAACTTTTAATGGTTTATATAATTTTTACAAGTAAATGTTAGTAAAGAGTCTGATCTTTTCTATCTACTTATATGGTCCTTTGAATCCTACTTACAGATTATCCTTTCTAATTTTCACTGCATTTCCTAGAAAACATTATCACCCTATAGAGGCAATTCCACTGGGCCATCTTTTTTCTAGGGCCTGATTTTAAAATGAGCTGTAAAAAAAAAAAAAAAAAAATCCTAGAGTATAACTCTACTGTTCCTTGTTTTTCTACCCTAATTCAAACCTTTTTGTCAAAAACATTTAATGTCTGGGGCGCCTGGGTGGCACAGCGGTTGAGCGTCTGCCTTCGGCTCAGGGCGTGATCCTGGCGTTAAGGGATCGAGCCCCACGTCAGGCTCCTCCGCTGTGAGCCTGCTTCTTCCTCTCCCACTCCCCCTGCTTGTGTTCCCTCTCTCGCTGTCTCTATCTCTGTCAAATAAATAAAAAATCTTTAAAAAAAAAATCTAATGTCATTTATATTGTTTATTACTAATAAAAACTAATCTGCCCCTGTTATAATTTAGAATTCTTATATCAATAAAACAACTATTCAACTCCTCTGCTTCCCTTCCAAGACACCAAACAAAAAGCATGTCATAAAAACAAGTCATTTAGTGTCCTACAAAACCTCAAATAAACCATGATTAGCACAATTATCAGCATGTTAGTATTCTACTTAGTTGGAATAATATACACTGAGGTGCTGAGTTATTGTTCATATATTTTTAATATATGTTTTTGATTTTGATTCAGAGGCATATTTCTCATGCATTTTCCCTTTATAATAAACTGTTAAAGAAATGGTATTCTCCCTTTGCTTCCAAGTATATTTATCCATTTTTATGATAATAAAAAAGGCAAAGATGTCATCTTACTACAAATTAGTAGATTGAAATTTATTTTAAGAAAAAAACAGACAAAAGAGTTATAATGACTTTTAAAAATATATATAACAATGGTATAAAAGATTGTTTGTAAAGATTTCTGATGAAGGCTATTTTTGTTCTTGTGGATATTAGGCATAAGTACTTTGATATCAAGTCTTCTTAGTAACCCGAAGTATTTCACAGAAATCCCAGTATTTTACCTATGAATTATCTAAATGAGAAGCAGTCAAAACCAGAATTTCACCTATAATCTTATCTAAGTTTTAATCAAAATGGAATGCCAATACTTCAATTTTTGATATAAAAATAATGAAAAGTTTTCTTGTTCTTTAAAGAAGACCCAGAATTGGAGAGAAGATTTTCTTCCAGTGGAGAAGGGGGAAAACTGCTTAAACAACAGCATGCCAACTTTTGTAAAGTAAGTATTAATTTTGGTTTAGAGATTGGCTGAGGAATTTTAGCTCGAAACCTTTAATTCCTCAGAGTTTTTCTTTATCAGAAGATTAATGATGATTTATTAACTGCTATAATATTTAATATATTAAAATAAAAATAAACCCATATACCTTCAAAACTGTATATAAACACAGCTTTAGTTACGCCCAACCTTGAGTATTATAGAATCAGAGGAATTCACACAAGTTACACACTGTAACTTATAAATTTAGATACGTGAATATATTCATATCAATATTATTTTTGGCTGAAATTCCTGTTCCTGGTTGTTCTGTTATATGATGAACTGGATCTTGCACATTTATCACTTTCTTTGAAGACCCCCACAGAGCAAAGATGCTTTTTCTGGTCATTCAGGAATCAATTACAGGAAAAAATCAGGCAGTAAACCCATCTTCAAATGTTATACTATCAAGAAGAATGCCTAGTTGATTCACTTACCCAAACTATTGAAAGCTTCAGTTTTTCACAAATATGACCTACCTTTAACTAGAAATAGCCCTTATTTCACAAAATCCAATAACATTCCTACAGCTAAGCATCCTTTGATTTTACAAATGAAGAGACTTTTTTTTTAATTAAAAAAATTCTAAACCTCATGAAGAAAATAAAAGACACTCACAGGCATTCATCACTAGATCACCACGAATTTCTGGTTTCCAGTCATCCCACGACGTCTCAAAGCCATCAGCAAAACGAATACAAAAGTTTTTGAAATGCCCTTTACTAACCAGAGATTCTGAAGAACAAGCAGTGATGAGAGTACTTTCAATGGTCAATACTAAAGCAGAACCAATGTCAAGGTCTCCAGTGTGATTAGACTGCAAAATATATTAAAAAATAAGACAAAAGATAGAGCGTTTTAAATTTGGAAATTCTCACAGGATTCACAGTAATAAAAATTTAGAAAAAGTCAAGCCTGGAAATCATTAAAAAGCAGCTTAGAAAGATGTCTACTTTTAAAAATTAAATTGTTGAAGTGAATACATTTGTCATGTCCATCTTTTCTTTTTTTTTGTTATATTCAATTAGCCAACATATAGTACATCATCAGTTTTTGATGTAGTGTTCAACGATTCATTAGTTGTGTATAATACCCAGTGCTTACCACATCACACGCCCTCCTTAATACCCATCACCCCCCTCCCTTCTGTAACCCTCAGTTTGTTTCCCAGAGTCCACTTTGTCTCCCTCTCTGATTTCTTCCCATTCAGTTTTCCCTCCCTTCCCCTGTGGTCCTCTGCACTATTCCTTATGTTCCATATATGATATGGAAACCATATGATAATTGTCTTCATCTTTTCTTTTTTAACTCACAAAAGGTAGGGGTGCCTGGGTGGCTGAATCGTTTAAGTGTCCGACTCTTGATTCCGGCACAGGTCATGATCTCAGCGTTGTGGGATCGAGAACCAGATGGTGCTCTGAGCTCAGTGGGAGTGTGCTTGAGCTCCTCTTCCTCTCCCTTTGCACCTTCCCGATGAATCTGCACGTGTTCTCTCTCTCAAATAAATAAATCTTGGAAAAAAACCCACAAAAGTTTAATTATCTAGTTTTTTGGGGTTTGTTTGTTTTGTTTTTAGAGAGAGAGAGAGAGCACGAGCAGGTGAGGGGGAGAGGGAGAGAATCTTAAGCGGGCTCTCCATTCAGTGTAGAGCCCCGGCAGGGATCCATATGAGGCTCCATGTGGGGTTTGATCTCACTACCCTGAGATCATGACCTTAGCCGAAAGCAATAGTCGGACACTTAACTGACTGAGCCACCCAGGTGCCCCTAATTATCTAGTTTTCTATCTCAAGCTTCTGTTTTAGTGATGGCAAACATTCTAACAATCACCTATGATGTACATGGCTTTCCTAAGCTCTGTCCATAATGCCATTAAAAAATTACCATTCTTCAACTCCTGAGGCATAAATATACTACATGTTGGCAATTCTTGGCTCAGAGCTTTTCCTCACAATGTCTTGCTAAACAAATACCAAAAGATAAATTCATTTGACAACTGGTTACAGGTTAAGGTAAATTTTAACAGTAAAACAGACCCCTGCATTTGATATAATTGTAACTTCTTAGGCCTGATAGGGGTTTATTAGAGCCCCTTTTTGTCTCATACGCATGTTCATAAATTATGAAAATTCTTGCTTTATCTGGTATACATAACTTGGAAGTCTCATTACCATCAAATATTGCAGCTTAAAGGCATTTTGAAATTCCCTACCCTATTTTAGATGAGGTTACTAAACATTATTAAATAGTATTCTTAAATGTTCTTTTGCTTCTATTTTATTAACAAGTGTATGCCAAAGACTTACTTGCTAAAAAACAAAACAATAAGATTCTGAAAACTAAGCTGCTTATTTTTCAAGGTAGAAATTAATATTTATCAGATGGGTATCAATCTCAACACAATTCTTCAGCAGAGTGCTTCAGAGCAAAGTCTCATGAGATTCATATGTAATACACTATGGATGAATAAAGGCTGAAGGAATCCAATCTTACTTGCTGTTTACTAAACTCAAGTTATAAACTGTTAATCTGAAAAATTATTATATTCCATATACACAGAAATGGTTAGTAGAATGTTGTGCTCTTAATCTTGGACTATAATTTGATTTTTTGTACCTGTGCTGTATTTGTGATGGGCAGGCATATTCCCAGATCATTCACAGTGAGCTGGAGGAAGAGAGTCCCAAAGGCCTGGGCTGATGTTTGCTGGATACCCGGTAGCATATCTACTACTTCCTTTGTAGCCATATGAATATCTTTATGTAAAGCCATTCGTTGTTCATTCCAGTTGTCATAGGCAGCCTTATAATTCAGCCAAAACAGCACAGCTTTTTATAATTAAGGCGGGGTGGAAAGAAAATTAAAATCGAAGCTGTAAAGCTAGAAGGCAAGTAAAACTCAGTAGCTGCAAAATCTGGTTGATTAATAAAAATTACTCCCACGAGAAAATAATAGCATTAGAGTTAGAAAGGGTCTAAGAGGATATAGTCGATTTGACAAATGAAAGCAGGCAACTGCATAATGGCTGAAAGAAGGAAATAATCGAGGTCCATTTGTTCATTTAACAAATTATTTGTGAAATGCCTTTTAGATGCTATGCACTAGGATTCAATAGAAATGAAATGAAAACAGAACATGGTTCCTGACCTTATACAGCTTACTGTTACTACTGTTAAAAATTCTTGAAGGAGAGGTACCTAACAGTAGGAGTATACATTAAAAAGATATAACCTAAAAGAGAGGCCAAGACATCTGAGTCTGTAATGAGAATGGAACCTTACGGAAAACCTTCATTTAAAGCAGTGTACAGAAGGAGGAGCCTAAAGAGGAGATAAAGATGACAGGTCTAGGGAAGCAGAAGGAAAAGCAAGTGTCATTGACACAAAGAGTAGAAAGTACTTTAAGGAGCTGTTGAAAGCTGATGAGAGGTTAGTAAGATATGAAATGAAAAAAGTGCACAGAATTTAGCAAAAAAAAACCCCACGTTATTCATAACACTGCCAAAAGAATAGTTTTCTTTCTTTCTTTTTTTTTTTTTTTAAAGATTTTATTTATTTGACAGAGATAGAGACAGCCAGCGAGAGNACCCACGTTATTCATAACACTGCCAAAAGAATAGTTTTCTTTCTTTCTTTTTTTTTTTTTTAAAGATTTTATTTATTTGACAGAGATAGAGACAGCCAGCGAGAGAGGGAACACAAGCAGGGGGAGTGGGAGAGGAAGAAGCAGGCTCATAGCGGAGGAAGCCTGATGTGGGGCTCGATCCCAGAACGCTGGGATCACGCCCTGAGCCGAAGGCAGACACTTAACCGCTGTGCCACCCAGGCGCCCCAAAAGAATAGTTTTCTAACGGACTTACCACCAGCCAATGCCTACCACCAATTTAAATCTTAAATGGCTTCATAAATGGTTCTTCATTACTTCTACAATTCCAACATATATGTCCAATATACATTAATTAGACCCTATCTATCATCTGTTCAGCCTTATTCCCATTATTTTCTTTTATGAAAGCTGCTACATGTTTTAGACCTCTGTGTTAATACATATTGATTCATATTCTCTCTCGTTTGGTAATTATTTATTTAGTCCTTACTATAAGCTAGGGACCTTCAGGTACAAAGGTAAATAAGAGTAGCCTCATTTCCTTGTCTCCCTGGTGAACTCTTAACTCCAAGTCAAATCTGAAGAATTAGTTTCGCCTCTAAGCAGCACAGGCGAAGTTAGAAGGTTCCTTCAGATACAAGAACAGGTATCTCTAGCTCCTCTCTGTAGTGTGCTTTGCTTTCTCCCACTGGACTGAGAGGTCCTTGAGTGCAGGGATCCTGTTTTCTATATTTGTACTCCACTTCCAGATGGTAAATGTTTATAGAATAAATGAATAAAGACAGTGCCAAAACAAATGGGTGCATTAGTTTTTGAAACCAAAAATTTAGTATTAGAATTAAAATTCTGCATCAGACATTCTATATATCCACGTAGAAAGCAAATGACTTTAAAAAGTAAAGTAACTTTAAAAACTGAAAGGAATAAGCAAAACACTTTTCCTGGATGCCCACATTTCAGATTTAGGAGACATTTAGCTGTCAAGCATTTACACTGGTAAACTAGAGATGATTTTTATCCAACATTGCAAAAACATTTCTAAATCCAACAAGATAGTGCTGATGCACTTTATCTTACCTCTATCAAAGGCCACAGGCTGTGCATAAACAATTGGTCTATTCAAGGTAATAAGTACAGCTTCCCTATCTGAAGAACCACTGATTTCTTCTCGGAGGGCATTTCTTAATCCGATTCTGGTTTTAAAATAGGCAACTTGATGAAAATCAGAACCAGCTTCCTCATAAACCTAAAATAGAATGAAAAGCTCAATAAAATCAAATAATGCAAAATGTCTTGATAAAAAACCTAAAAGTTCTAACACCATTAATGGTATTATTCACCAAAAGAACTACCGTATATTTTTCTCAATTTTGTCAATGATATATTCCTTATATTCTGTATCATGAACACCTGAAATTAATATATTAACACGAATGGGTAAACAGGAAGTAAATATGAAGTCATATGTAAAGTTTGTAGAAAAGCTAGGATGAGGTTCATATTCTTAATGTCAACATATTAACTGTTTCAAGATAACTAGATTCTTTCTCTTCTCAACATGTGTTTCCATGTGGAAAAAATTACTGTTTTTTTAAAGATGGCAAGAAACTTTCCCTCATTTATTCCCCCATGTAACATTTAATACAGCCATTCTATTTAGAAAGTATGACGGGTATTCCTTTAATCAGTTCTTGAAATAAAGGAAGGAAAAAGGTTAAAATTTACATAATAATTTCTAGCAAAAAAAAACAATAACAAAAAATGTCCCAATGAGCTGTGAAAATTATATTTTTATAAAATAGAATCTGATTTATTGCTGTGTATAGATGTGTACATATGTGTAAAACTTTCTATACATATATATGTATAGACACATATATTTATAGACATATATACACATACACATATATATGTGTAACATACACACATATGTAAAACCTGACATATGTAAAACTTTCCATGTTTAACATTACGGTATGCAAAACTTGCCAATATTAAACAGGACAGCTAAGAAACTTAGTTAACATTGTAAGAACTGACCAATGTTAGTACAGAGTACTGAAATAAAAAATAATTCTTAACAAAATCAAGAGCAATTATAAACAAGTATTTATGAAGATGCTGAATTAAGCTTCATGTGATTGCATTTGTACTAAACTATAGCAATATACCACCCAAAAACACTCAATGAAATGCCAAACTAAAATTGTAAAGCCCTTCTTAAATGAGGTTTCACTCCAATTTACAGTTAGAAATTTTAGGAATGTTAAAATACTTTTTTAAAGTATAGTAATATTTAAAGTAGTTTAAATTGATATACAAAATTTAAAAGCCAAAATTCTAATATCAGCATATTCTGTACTCACTTGATGTTTGACAATTTGTCCTAATGCCAGATTTAAATCCACTTGGCATTTACCAAACAGTTTCAGATAGCTGCTACTCCCTGGTGAAGCTTTGGTTTGAAGTCGGTTTGAAAGTTCCAGCTCTATCAATCCAGTTTCAAATCTCACAGCTCTCATTGATGGAGTAGTGGCTGTTACTTGAATACCCTAGCAGATTATACGTTAGAAGGAAAAAAACAATCTTAAATCGACAATACACACTCACTCAAATGAAATCTTTCAATATGATAAAATAGCCATGTTTTAAAACACATATTGGCTAATCAGCTGATAAAACTGGCAACATTCTTTAATTTCTCATATTAGTAGGGAATTTCTTAGCTATTAAATTTCATTTTAATATTTTGTACTTACCATCTGAACTGTTCATGAGTTAAATACATTAATTATAATTAGTTGCTTGGTAATAGTATTTTTAACACTGAAATCTTAAGTACTGGAAATACTAAGGTTTCTATTAAGGTATTATTGTTAATTGGACAAATGTACAAAATATTTCTTACAGAGTAATTTATAACGTAATAATTAGAAAAAAAATCAAAATATTTACCAGAAGGGGGCAGTTAAATAAATTGTTACAACTGTATAATAAATATTACAGCTATTAAGGAAGATAAAGTTGATCTGTTTGTTCTGACATGGAAAGGTATCCAAGGCTTTTAAAATGCATAAATATATGCATACATAAAAATACAAATAGAAAAAAGTCCTAAAGGACATTTGATTGATAAAGCTTTTTCTCGAGCGGATGGGGTCATACTTCATTTTTATTTTCTACTTGCACATTTACGTATAATATAAATTTTCTATAACTAGAATACATTAAAAACTTAGAAAAATACTTTGAAAAATGTAATTATTTATACGTTACCTTAAACTGCAAGTTCAGGGAATAGAGTAGAATTTTAGGCTTATCTCCATCTGCTGTTCCATCATGTTCATTCCAAAGAGGAATAGGCTGCTCCCCACCTAAAGAGATTAAATAATTGAGGGTCTGGGGCAATCACTTTAAGAGGAAAATAATAATTATTTTGTGCATTTAAAAAAAATAAAAGTTATTTTTTTTCTGATCATTAACTCAATCTTTAATAGGGAACTGTAGCCATGTCACATTTCACTGGCACAGATATATATAAGTTAGGGATAATACTGCATATATAGGCATTTATTAAGAACATTTTATAAGGACTAAAAACATTATGTATATAATTAACCACATGTAATTATATATCTCAGAAAACGTATTTGAGGGGAAAAAAGCAAACTGGACTAATTTCTTCAATCAAAAATGTGAACTTTGTTGTTTACATTTAGATGTGCTACAAACAAAAAAGAATAAAAGAAAAAATAAAAGGTGGTTAAATTTTAAAAATTAGGTAAAAGGTGCTAATAATAAAGAGTGTGACAGCAAAGGTTTGTCCTACAAAGTAAAAAAATGGGGTAGGGGACCTGGAGTAGAGTCCTACGTTTATTGCCCAGGAAATGTGGCATCCATGAAATAATATTCTAATATTTTAACGTGTAACTTTTATTTCTACTTTTTGTCCCCTTGATGAAAAAAAATTTGTTTATCTTTTAAATTTTCTATCTTAAAATGATTAATCTTTTTGTATGTATGTTGAGTTTAGCATCATCCCAGGGAGCATATATACATGGGATGGGAAGTTTTCTCCTATTAGGGAACCAAATTAATGAAATCCATCACAATCCTTGTGAAAATCACATGGTCCTATCAAGAGATTAAAAAAAAAAGGGCACCTGGATGGTTCAGGTGGAAGAGCATGTAACTGTTGATCTTGGGGTGGTGAGTCTGTGACCCACGTTGGGTGTAGAGATTACTTAAATAAAAGATAAAAAAAAAAGAAAGAGATGCAGAAAAATCATTTCACAAAATCCAACACCCATTCATAATAAAAACTCTCAGTAAAAAGGAATAGAGGAAAATTTCCTCAATTTGATAATATCTACAAATCTGCAGTTAAAATCATATGGTCAATGGTGAAAAGCTTGAAACTCTCCTACTTGGATAATAAAGTACACGGCAAGGATGACTCCTCTTACCATTCCTGTTCAACATCATATGGGAAGTCCTAGCTAATGCAATAATACAAGAAAAGGAAATAAAAGGTATAGAAATTGGGAATGAGAAAATAAAATTGTCTTTGTTCACAAATGACAAGATTATATATGTGGAAAATCTGAAAGAACTAACAAAAAAACTGCTGGAACCAATAAGGGATTATTGCAAGATTGCAGGATGCAAGATTAATAATATATAAAGGTCAATCACTTTCCTATATAACAGCAATGAAGAGTGGTATTTCAAATTAAAAACATAATGCCATTTACATTAGACCACAAAAAATTAAATTAAGTTAATCAGGTATAAATTAACAATATACGTACAAGATCTACATGAGGAAAACTACAAAATTCTGAGGAAAGAATCAAAGAACTAAATAAATGGAGAGGTATTTCATGTTCATAGACAGGAAAACTGTCAGTTCTTCCCAATTTCAGTTTTAAAAAAAATTTTTTTTAATTTTTTAATAAAGATTTTATTTATTTGACAGAGAGAGAGACAGCAAGAGAGGGAACACAAGCAGGGGGAGTGGGAGAGGGAGACAGGCTTCCCGCTGAGCAGGGGAGCCCGATGCGGGGCTTGATCCCAGGACCCTGGGATCATGACCTGAGCTGAAGGCAGACGCTTAATGACTGAGCCACCCATGCGCCCCCCAATTTCAGTTTTAAATTCAATGCAATCCCAATCAAAATCCTGGCAAGTTATTTTGTGGCTATCAACAAAGTGATTCTAAAGTGTGTATGGAGAGACAAACTATCCAGAATAGCCAACATAGTACTGAAGGAGAAGAACAAAGCTAGAACACTGACACTATCTGACTTCAAGACTACAGGATACAGTAATCAAGGCAGTGTGGGACTGGTGAAAGAACAGACAAATCATACATCACTGGAATAAAATGGAAAGCCCAGAAATAGACCCATTCAGTGAACTGATTTTTTGACAAAAAGCAAAGGCAATACAATAAAGAAAGAGTCTTTTCAATAGATGGTGCTGGAATAACAGGATATCCACATGCAAAAAAAAATGAATCTAGACATAGACCTTATACCCTTCACAAAAATTAACTCAAAATGGATCACAGACCTAAATGTAAAATGCAAAACTATAAAAATCCTATAAAACAACACAGGAGAAAACCTAAATAACCTGCCATATGGTGATGACTTTTTAGAGACAACACCAAAGGCATGATCCATAAAGAAAGAATTGAAAAACTGTACTTAACCAAAATTAAGAACTTCTGCTCTGCAAAAGACAACGTCAAGAGAATGAGAAGACAAGCCATAACTGAGAGAAAACATTTCCAAAAGATACATTTGATAAAGCACTGTTGTCTAAAACATGCAAAGAGCTCTTAAAACTCAACAAGAAAACAACCTGCTTAAAAAATGGGCCAAAGACCTTAACAGACATCTCACCAAAGAAGATACACAGATGGCAAATAAGCACAAGAAAAGATCCTTTACAGAGTATCATCATATCGTCAGGAAATGAAAATTAAAACAATACTAAGACACCTCTATGAACCCATTAGAACAGCCTAAATTTGGAACACTGACAACACCAAATGCTGATGAGGATACAGAGCAGCAAGATTCCTCATTCATTCCTGGTGAGAATGCAAAATGGTACAGTCACTTTGGAAGACTTTTTGTAGTTTCCTATGAAATTAAACACATTCTTACCATATAATCCAGCAATCATACTCCTTGGTTATGATCCAAAGGAGATGAAAATGTAGGGTCCACACAAAAACTTGCATACAGATGTTTACAGCAGCTTTATTCATAATTGCCAAAATGTGGAAGCGACCAAGGGAGGGATAATTAGGTGGAGCACTGAGAAGTTTTAGGGCAGTGAAACTACTCTGTAGGATACTATAATGGTAGGTACATGTCACTGTACATCTGTCTAAACCTACAGAGTGTACAACACCAAGAGTGAGCCCTAATGTAAACAATGGACTTTGGGTGATAATGCTGTGCCAATGCAAATTCAATAGTTGTAACTCATGTGCCACTCTGATGGGGGACATTGATAATGGGGGAGGCTATACAGGACTGGGGGCAGGAGGTATTTGGGAAATCTCTGTAACTTTCCCTCAATTTGCTGTGGGACCAAAAATTGCTCTAATAAGTTTATTTTTTAAAAAGGCTATTTGTTTTGTTGATCTATCATTGCCTTGAATATCTTTTATCTAGTCATAGAAAATTTTTTTCTTAAAATTTAAAAGAGCTCTGCCTCTTACAAATTATACTACACAATTTAAGCTTATAGAAATATCACAGACACTATCAGTCACATTACCTCCACAGTTTTTTTTACCTCATTATGAATTAAATATATAACTGGCCCAATTCTCAGAAGGTAACTTCCTTATATGTTTCTAAGATGGCTGTCCATATTCAAAACTAAATCTCTTCTGTTTACTAGGTCAATGCTTACCTACATCTTTCTAAAACCCAGGGAGTCCAAGGAAAATAAGATTGTAAGAATTGATTCCTCAAAAAAATAATTTTACTAACAACTTAATGATTGCTGTAAATGAGTATTTCTATACAATAGAAAATGTCCTAGTGCTAAACGTAATAATAAGGAAAAGCATGAGGAAAAGTTGTAAGAAATAAAGAAAAAGGACAATAACTATGAAGATTATGGGAGAGTAGGGAAGCAATACAGATTAGAATACTAAGAAGCTTGGCTACAAGGTTTCAAAGTATTCCCTCTCAATAAAATGTTACATTCTCTGGTTTTGTAAAATCTCTGCTCCATGAGGTCCTGGGGCTAGCTAGATGATAAATGACTTACTTCCAGCTATTTTCCTAGAGTTCACTCTGTAGTCATGAAGGAATGGTTCAGGGATCAGACCTAGCCACTAAATGACTTTAGTGTCAGAATCCTGTCTCTGAATTCTTCACAGTGATTAGGAAATCTTCGTGGTTAGAATATTAATTTCTAGTCTTCTTTTCCAGTTCATTCTTCGTAGACCTAGGGATATACTTGTTACTCCTCACTGACTGCAATTTGACGATTAAGAAAAGCCTTTCTTTCTCTTTCATCAAAAGCACTTTAAGGGCAACTTACAGTGCAAGTCTGATACTAGAACTCTACAATAATAGCTTTTTAACCATGAAAGATACAAAATTAGTTACTTTAAGAGTCTACATATTTTTTCATTGTACACATTCAGCAATAACAGACTTGAAAATATACTTTAGAACTCATAAAAATTTACCAGCTTAAAATATTCTTAACTTCCGTATCTTAATGTTCTAATGTGATTTTGATGTGGCCCCGGTAAATGGGCCACATCAAAACTTCTGTATATTCCCCAAACGGAGGCACCCCAAACAGTGGCAGAAAGGGCTTTGCTATTTATTTTTTTTCTTCCTTAATGGTTTGTAGTCAACCATTTTCAGAAAAATTCCAAGGCTACCAATTGATCTGATTTTTTACAACCTAACTTGTGAAACTCTATAGCTCTACTGAGCTTCAATATAATCACTTAGTAGTTTCCTGACTTCAGATAAAATCAGAACCATCCCATGAGAATCAGGAAAATCTGTTGTTCATATGTGTACTACATAATTTAATTCCCTACTGCAATAAGTTTTGTCCCCCTCTGGGACCTTATCGAATACTTGTCCATAAGCTCTGCCTGCATCTTCTCTACCTCTCCTTTCTTGCCAAACAGATTTCATTTATGAGGTTTTGAGAATATGACTTCCTCTGTATAGCCTTTTCTGATTTCTTTTTTTTTTTTTTAAAGATTTTATTTATTTATTTGACAGAGATAGAGACAGCCAGCGAGAGAGGGAACACAAGCAGGGGGAGTGGGAGAGGAAGAAGCAGGCTCATAGCAGAGGAGCCTGATGTGGGGCTCGATCCTATAACGCCGGGATCATGCCCTGAGCCGAAGGCAGACGCTTAACCGCTGTGCCACCCAGGCGCCCCAAGCCTTTTGTGATTTCTTAAACTAGATTAGCGTCTCCTCTGACACGGACACAGCACCTTGTTCTTGTCATTCACAGAATTCATTAAAATTATAATTGAATACCCAGATACTTACTCAGTAAATCAGTTATATGAATGAATTTATTCATCAGCATGGAGGAATCTCCTCTTGATGGCAACTTACAGATGTGGTTTCAGTATTATTTTAACATGATTACATCCATACTGGAAATATTTAGCCTTGAGAATTCTTATGCAGAGTCAACTTATTTTCCATCCTAATACCTCTTAATACTTTATCTTGTGAATTAAACTTAAACATTTTTTAAATCAAACATATATTTCCTGTTTAAATGTAAAACTGTGATTAAAATGCTCATTTGTAATCTACTCCTGGTGCATAGCAAAAATATGATAAGGGTTGCTACAGATGATTTATCAGAGAGCAAGCAGAGTCACCATATGGTATAAAGTCAAAATCTTATATTGATCTAAATCTTGTTCCCAAGTGAGTAAGATTAGTTTGGCTAATAGACATACACTATTGGCTCTTTTCGTGGGGGTGGGGGGAGGAAGCATAAAGGAGCTTTGTGAAGTTTATAAATCATGAATGCATATATTACACATGACAAAGTAATAAGCAAAAGAATCTGTAGGTGGACAAGCCAGAAAAGGAATGCAGAGTTTTTAGGGAATTACTCAACAACTACATCTAATTATAGGATCAATACTCATACCACAGATAAATGGAACATCATGTAGCCAATGAGAATAAAAATCTGCTATATATTCTATATTACAAGGTACCAGATTATCTTACCAGAAACTTTCTGTATTACTTCATTAACTTCCTTCATGAACACTTTCTGTACAAATACCAAGTGGTTTAGAAGATCAGTTGTGAGATTATGTTCAAAGGAACCAACCTGCCAAACAAAGTCAGCATATTAGATTAACAATACTGACTGTATTTGTTGTAAATACATCTTTTGCTCACATAGGTCATCCCCAACTCTGAAGAAAAACAATGAATTATCTACATATTATTTGAAAAAAGGTTAGAAAATATTCAGATTGCCCAACATTTACTGGTCTGACATTATTATGGGGCATTCTTTAATTTTTTTTTTAATAACAGTAGCCAATAAGTATCTTTTTCTATCTTTCAATGAAATTTATACTTTATATAACCGGTTAACTTCAAAACTGAAATTTTGTCTAGAGTAGTATTTATTTTCAATGACTACTATAGTAGTGTTAGAACCATGGACAAATATCATTACATATGAAGGTAAACTTATTTGCATATTCAAATATTTATTGACCATCTACTTTGTGTACTAATTAGGTGCTAAGGATATAGCTGTGGATAAAAACAAAATCATGACTCTCATGAGGCTTACTTCACATGAAACAGCAAATCAGATATACTCAAATCAGCTTTAATAAATGCCCTATAATTAGTATAAAGCATAAGATTTCTGGGAAGAATTAATAGATTAAATAGAAAGCAGGCCCTAATTGAAGTTGAATATTATAGTAAAGATAGACTGAAACAAACTTACGAGTAAGGCAAATGCTTCAAATTTGCCACTTTGTTAGCATTCATATTTTGATCAAAAATTAAGAGAGCAAAATAGATTTATGAGAAATCACATAAAGTTTAAGTTGCACCGGCCACTTTTTATTTTGTATAGAGTAGTACAGAATGGGCTAAGATGATTTTCATGTGTATTTATTTCAAGCCATAGTAAAACAGGCAACTATCTGAGGAATGCAACCTTAGATTCTTTCAAGAGTTTGTAATTAACTGCATTCTTAGCAAATCTGGGATTGTGTTCTTCCCCAATTACAAACTTTATACCTTTCTAATAGCTAGTATTAGTAAGGAATTATGCAATATACTGCATCAGATTTGTTTTATTTTCTGCCAAATGAGACATTAAGAATAGTATTGCTAAACTAGAGTTTGAAGCACTTCTTCTTAAGAACAGAGAGCACAAATGAAATATGCTTTATAATCTATCTTTTAAATAAATATCTGACTTCTAGAATCATGTACAGTTTTTTTTTTGTACACTCATTTTCACATAAAGAAATCCCAACTTTTAGAAAGGTGCTAGGGTAAGCAGGGCCAAAAGAAGGTAAACCAGACTTAAATATCTCCCTTAGCTGTAATATTTCTAGCAAAGAACTCAAAGAGCCTTCTCATAGATGCTTCACATTCTAGAGAATAAAACTGATAAAATAAATAGTTAGAAAATTGCTTTTTGATAAAGTTGCAACTGTTTCTGACAAACTGACAAAGCTAGCTGAGAGACAGTGCTGTGTATGAATCCACGCTGCACACTTGATAGTGGAAAGATTTAGGAAAAGTTATTTAATTTCTCTCAGCCTCAGTTTTCTACGGTATTAAATTAGTATAACAACAGACGACCTGCTTAACACAAATCAAGTAAAAAATATGCATTGGAAGGTTTTTTAAACTTATGACAGTTGTACCAATATAAAGTGAAAAAATAATGATAGAATCAGGTATGCTGGTTTTCAACTTCCCTTAGTAAAGAAGTTAGTCTGAATTTAACTGTAATTATTTTATTTGTATGACCTTTAGATTGTTAATAATTATGTATTTCTGATGAATCATGTAACCAACTTCCTGAAGGCTCAGTTTTTTCACTTACAAAATGAGAACAAATATACCTGCCTCTTAGGACTGATTTAAGTACTATATAAGTCAAGGCATATAAAGGCTACCAGCTTTTTTATAATCAAATGAACCATAAAGTATTAAAGAGATGGATATGAAACCAATGTAAGAAATACAAATTCAAAGATAACTAATTTTTAAACATTTTTTAAAAGATTTTTTAATTTATTTATTCGACAAAGATAGAGACAGCCAGCGAGAGAGGGAACACAAGCAGGGGGAGTGGGAGAGGAAGAAGCAGGCTCATAGAGGAAGAGCCTGATGTGGGGCTTGATCCCATAACGCCGGGATCATGCCCTGAGCCGAAGGCAGACACTTAACCGCTGTGCCACCCAGGCACCCCCAAAGATAACTAATTTTTAAAAAGCATATTTAAATGAAACTATAGAGAAAGAGACAGATATATACATACACACGTACATACACACACCCCAGATTTGGTATAAAATTCTGTAAGAATAAATGATTTAATGATTTGTTTAAAAGTTTGGTACACCTAAAGCTTAAAGACTCCTAAATGACAAAGCATAAGAAAATTAAAAAGTAGACTTACTTCTGCCACACAACGTAGATAATTTCCCTGTAAATAGTACCCTTGTTTAGAAGGTAGTTCATCAATACTCCACACCTGATCTGAATAACTATCATGCTCTTCCATTATATATTTCCCTGACATAGTAACGGGAGGAAGGTTGAGACTGGCAGAAGGAGGAATGGTTGACATATCCGTGGCAGAAACTTTCGAAGTAAAACGTAATCTATGATTTGGCAGTTCAAATGTAAACCTGGTCTGTGCACCTGTAAGAAATAAGAAAAATTATTGTTTGTTTGTTCAGGTGCTCATTCACTCCTTTGCTCAAAAAATGGTTTCTAAAAAAATGCATACATATCCCAAATAAAATATATCCTTATAAATATATATGGGTACTATAAAGAGTGAGTCAGTATCATTAAGCCAGAAAGTATTATTTATTAAACCTACTAGGTGCCAGAGAAACACCTACAAATGTTCTTTATTTCACAGAAAGAACAGAAAGAAACTGCCTTTATCACAGAAGATTTATAACAAGAGAAATTAAGTGTAAAAAAATTATATTCCATATTCACATTCATTCTGCTTTATTAACAGAGAAGTGAGCACCTAACAACTAGCCACCTGATCCTAATCCAATATGGAAGGACATAGTGAAAATTCTCAAATCATTGTACTCACTGAAAACATTCATCAGGTATAAAATTATAAAAACACATGAATTTTTGACCTTAACAATAATTATTAATGGGACCATATACCAAATAAGGATATGGCATGCGGTTTAGTTTACTAAAACTACTCTTGGTTCTAAACACTTATATCAACAATTTGGCATGCAGTTGTTCAAACAATTATAAATATACAACCTTTAATGTTATTCAAGCCATATTTCTCCAGCTATTTATGAAGGCATTAAAGACTAGAAGAAACCTTATTAAAATCAAGATCTATTATTGCCCATTGTATATACTGTGTAATGTATACACATGCACTCCTTTCCTGCCAACAAAGTCTTACACTGTGCTGTACATTACCAATTCTCTCCATTCAAACATCATTAAATAGCCTATTTTGCCTACATGTATATTATAATTTAATAAATATTCCTAGTGTTCTCAATTGTGCCAGAAATAATTCTCTTTTTTTCAAAATACTAGTAAAAGATCACTCCTATATGTTACGTTCTCTATATTCAGTAATTATACAATAATGTTTATACTTGGAATGAGTTAGGCATAAACAGAAAAAAAAAAAAGCTCTTTCACCAAGCGCTGTGTGCAACTGTGAATGGCCAGAAAGATCATGACTGCTCTGATCTTCTCTTCCTAATGCCAATCAGGCAGACTCAGTGACCATCAGTTGCAGGATGCCAAGGGTGGGGGCTACCACAGTAATTACCATTTCTACTACTACCACCAGCATTACCAAATAAAAACATCAAGACTAAAGTAATCCTAGGCCTCAGGTCAATCCATATCACTGGTACAGTCATTCTTTTACTATTTTTGTCCCTTTCCTTCATTCCAAGAAGAACTATGTGTTCTTATCTGTCTAGATAATTGATAGTACATTTACTTTGCTCCTAAATATTCCTATCTTCCCAGTTCCAGACTGCCCATTTGGCTTTTGACTTACTGTCTCTGTGGAGTCTTATACTTCGTGGATGCCCTGAATAAATGGCCAAGATGAGTCTAATTTCTTGTCAGGCCAATATCTGAAGGCCTAATACTTCTGAGATTGCCAAATCTGGAAACTCCCTTCATAGTGCTTCTCTTTCTAGTAATAGAAAGATCTAGATGTTCAGAAAAATCCCTCTCCATAAAGAAAACTCAAAATGCTAGTAGAAATAGACATACATGTAAATATATATAAATACACATGTGTATATTTATATATGTGTACGTATGCACATTTTTAAACTAGTAATACAACGTATATTAATGGCATAAAGGAGAATAAACATTTTAATTTCAATAGATGTAGAAAAAAGCATCTGGTAATATTCACTAATTTTTCTTCATGGAAACTCTGCACACTAGGAATAGAAGTCAACTTTCTTAACCTGATAAAGGTATCTAGCAAATCCTTACAGCAAACATCACATTCACTGATGAAATATTCTCTTAAGAAATAAGAGTAAGACAAGGATGCCCACAGTACCCCCTTTTCTGAACTCTGTAGCAGAAGCACACTAAAAAAAAAAGAAATAAAAATTCTTAAGGACTGGAAAGGAAACAATCTACTTAGGAAACTCCAAAGAATCTTATTAGCAATAAAAAAAAGTTTACTATGGTGGTGAGTATAAAATTAACATAAAAGGATTAAGCGCATTTGTACATCTCACCACCAGTTTAGAAAATGCCATTTTACAAAATATCCCATTTGTAGTAACTAAACAACAACAACAGCATAAGGTACCCTAGGAATCTATACAAATAAATACACTTTGTAACAGAGGCACAAAAACCTTAGGTTGAAAGATTTTAAACCTTATAGAAAAACATTGAGGAAGACCTAAAGAGACAAAGAAGTACATATGCAAGAATAGAAGGGTTAAATATTGCATTAATCAATATTGTTAATTTTCTGCCTTGGTGGCTCAGTTGGTTAAGCATCTTGCCTTTGGCTCAGGTCATGATCCCAGCATACTGGGATCAAGCCCCACATCGGGCTCCCTGCTCGGCAGGGAGCCTGTTTCTCTCTCTCTCTCTCTCTGCCTGCCGCTCCCACTGCTTGTGCTCTCTCTCTCTCTCTGCCAAGTAAATAAACAAAATCTTTAAAAAAAATAAAAACAAAAACACAAAAAAATATTGTAAATTCTCCCCAAGTAAATCTACAGGTTTAATTAAATTCTTCTAAGAATCCAAATAGGCTTTTTCGGAGAACTTGACAGCTGATTTCTAAAATGCATATGAAGGAGCAAGTAATTAAGAATAACCAAGATAACTCCTTAAAAAGGAAATGTCAGGTAGCAATAGACTATAAATAGGTGGTGCAAATAGGTCAATGAAGCACAATAAAGAACTCTGAAACAGACCCCACACATATCAGCACTTAAGAGATGACAAAAGTGGACTATGTATCAACTGAAAAAAAGTACAGATCAATCAGTAAGTAATGCTGCAGTAAATGATTAGACAAATCCACACTAAATTAAAGAAAAAAATAATTCCATATAAAGAACTTAAAAAGCAAAATTTAAAAACACTTAACAGAAAATGTAAGAGAAGATAAAGATTTCTTTAAGATATAAAAATACACATCACATAAGAAAATACTGGTAAATTCAGTTACTTTAAAATTAAGAACATCTGTTGGTGAAAAGACAAGAAAGTGAAATAAGCCTCTAATGAGAAGACAATGTATGTTAAACTTATAATGTTAAAAGCTTAACATATAAAACATATTAAGAATTCCTATGAACAAAAAAATACAAATGACTAAATGGTAAAATGGGCAAAAAACAATAACCATCAAGAGGCACTTCATATAAGAAAACATAGAAAGGATATCTTAATAACAAAAAAAAAAAAATCAGCTCAATTACAGAAATATAAATTAACACCACAGTGAGATACCATTCCACATTTACCAGACAAAGCAAAAACTTAAAAGTCAGAATATACCAAATGTTGACAAGGATGTAGAATAATGGGAAATCTCATCTAATACTGGAGAGACAGTAAATACTGGTGAACACAAGTACTTTGGAAAAAAGTTTTGTACTTTCTAATAAAACTGAAGATGCATTTACCCTACAGTCTAGCTGTACCACTCCTAAGTACATATCCTTGAGAAACTCGTGCACATGTGTACCAAGAGATGTGCGTGAGAACAACTGTATTAGCAAAAATATAAAATGAGCCAAAGGTCCATCAATTATAGAGTAGATAAACTGTAAATATAATCACTTAATGGACTATTAGGTCTCAGTGAAAAATGAATGAACCACAGATACATGAATGAAAAGATGAATCTCAGACAAATGTACAGCAAAAAATTTTCCCATTAAAAAATACAGTAGTGGGAGTCCATACAAGTAAAGTTAAAAATATAAGCCATTTATGAGTATATACACATGTGGTAAAACTATAATGGAAAGCAAAGGACTGGGTAACACAAAATTCATGTTAGTGGTTATTCCATGAGCAGTCATGAAGAAAATCTGGTAGTGATAATTGAAGGAACCTTCACAGAACTGGTAATGTTTTCATTCTTAGTTTGTGTAATGGGTTGGTAAGGTCACAGTTCTTTATTATTCTTGAAACTGTGTGTATATAATTTATACATTTTCGTATATAAGTTTCAGAATAAAAATACAGCAGCAAAAATTTTCTGGAGAGACTAAACAAGGATCCCAATACCTTACAGAAGTAGCTATTTTGAAGAAGACAAATAACCTCTGATTCGTGCTAACTTCACCCAATGAGAAGATAAACCAAGTTACTCAGACTATAAAGAAACTAACAGATGGGGAAATTTGTTTAACTTAAGTTTGATCAGAAATGGCCTCAATAGTTGAACAGCTCTGAAGAGTTCAAATAAAAGCCAGGTGTGGTCATTCAAGGAAGGTGTAACTGGTATTTTTTACCTGACTGAAGAACATCATAAATGAAATTTAAAAGTGGTCTGATTAAAATTATTTAAATTTTCATCTAATATCTTCAAAACCAAATGTACTTTTTCATCAAAATATTACTGATTTCTCAAACCAATCATAAATTTTAAGAGACTGAATTCAAAATTCAGTGTTACCTGTCATTCCATGACTTCTCATTCTTCCCATTTTGTATTCTGCTTTCAGAGATGGTAAAAGTGCTGCTCCAATGGCGATACCATCTAACATGGCACTGAATTTAAGAACAATAGGCTTCTTTTCTAAACCTTCAGGTAGCTGAGGAAATTCGTTTGTTTCAATAGGAGTTTGATTAACACTTGTTGGAGTTTTTTCGGAAGGTAGGGGTGTTGCAATATCTTCTTTCATGGGCTGTGGGCTATAAAGCAAAAAAATAACTTAAAAAAGACATAAGTAGTACAGCTACCATTTTATTGTATGAAAGTATTAGAATTCTCAATGAAAAATAGCAAAAATTAACTGTGAACAGAGGTTTTCTAATACCAGACCACCTGAAGACTTCCTTAAAAAAGCCATAGAAAAATGATGATCTAAGAAAGTAAATAAGTAGTAGTCACAATACAAACAAATGTTATACTGTCAATGCCATTCATATCATTACTGTGAAACTAGAGTTAAAACTCATGTTTGTTTGATTCCAAATTCTATGACTTAAGCATTGTACACTCTACTACTGATGGTAATATTACTACTGTTGCCACTACTGTCATTACTACTATTAATAACAACAACATCAATAATTATTTGAGTGTTTACTATGTGCCAGGTAATATTCTTAGTGCTCTGTGTCTTTTATATCATTTATTCATTTATCTCACAAAAACCTTTGAGTAGGTACGATTATCTGCTTTGCAAATGAGGAAGCATAGCTAGAAAATGGTGAAACCATGATTTTAACTCGCTCTGACAAGTCTGATTTTTTTTAACTATTACATTCTGCTGCCAATACATTATAATAAGGAAAAGTTCCCTAGCATATTTTCAAACTAAGTCTTATGTACACATTTTGGATTCCATATTCCACTGACAGGAGAAACATATTTAAATTATTACTACTTACTCAACCAGACATGAATACTATGTCAGAATTAAAGATCTATATAGAACAATTAGAAATATCACTGCTTTAGGACACTGTAAAAAGACACACTAATGTTTTTCTACCTTATAGGTTAGGCAAAAGGATCATAATAAGACAGTATTTTTACCTTTTATCATATTTTTATTAATTATTCATTAGTTATATAGCTTTAAGGACCAGGAATAAAGCTTAACAATGCAGACCCATGAATAAGGGCTATAGACACAGGGAATAGAAGTCAATGTACAAAGGTCTAGTTTTCTGCCCTCTAAAATATTTATGTGGCATGGTCATATCCTGCCTTGAACCATGTACAACAATTTCATAGGACAACACAAAACCATGCAGGGGACATAACTGGCCACTGTAATTTTTAAACCTATGCAGTCATAAATTTCAATGAGTTTCAAGTAAATGAGAATTGGTACAGTCCCAGAATTTGTCAATTTGCTTTTTTTTAGTACCTCTTATGATGCCCACAAATCTCCGGGATCTCTTAAGCTTTATTGATGCAATAGAGAATGCTGATAATTGCATTTGTGACAAAGTACTTTATACCCAACATGATTCTCCCACAGGCACATGTGGCTACTTTCCACCTGCATCGTAGTTCATAAAGGTCAGTATCTGGATGAAACCCTCTGTCTTTCTCCAAACTACTGCTAACACACCAAAGACCAATTTAAAGTATTACACAGAACCACAGAACTTGAAGAAATAACTTACGCTGTAGAAGGCTGCCTGATAAGATCTGAGATTTGCTTAGATAGTTGGTGGGAACTTCGAACCATCATGCTATGTAAGGTGGCAGGGTGCTGGGGAATGTTGATGCTGATAGCTCCTACTTTGAACACCGCAGCATTGTTTGTCTTCAACCCTCTCTGGGCGCTGTAGAGGGCTTGTGACTTGGCAATACTACATTTCACTACAGTTCTATTAATAAAGAAGGAGGACCATTAAAATATACCCAAATAAAGCGGAATGTTGAAAAAGTATTTTAAGAGTAAGACAATGCTTTTAAATCTTTCAATGAACTAAATGACTTAAGATTTTTCATGCATTTAAATCACATATTGAGGGAATGGCTTATAAAAACATTGAAATATATTTATTTTACATTGTTTGCACTGAAAATCATTCTATATCTTTAACAGAGTTTATGGAAGAGAACATATATGGGCTAACAAGTAAAAGAATGAACACTGACATATTACATGTGTACAGCACACAAAATTCCATTTTTATTTTTCCTCCATTCAGAACTCCTCTTTTTGCCCCCAGTTTATTTTAGGGATATGTGTAACCACTAAGAAAGCATAAATGCTGAATATACAATTAAATACTCACTATACTTCTTAGAATCTAATCAAAGGAATTCATCAATCATCTAGGTTCGAAGAAATTAACAAGGAAGAAATTTAACTTGTTTTCCATTTTTTTAAATTTTCAGTAAGTGTCCAAGAAATGATAGAAGTCCAATTCATAATAAGTAACTACTACTTAGTTAAAATTAGTAAGCTTTACTGATACAGACATAAAGCAGATATACTATCTTTTTTGATTTCTTGTTCTCTCTTACAATGCCTACAACAGTACCTTGAGCATGGCAGCACTCACTGAATTTTGTGAAATTAATGAGCAGAAAGAAGTACAGCAGAGGAATGACTCCCAACATTATAGCTGTGGAATTCCACAGATAACTTGTGATAAGTCATGTATGTAGAAGCCATGATAAAGCAGTTTTGACATTTAGAATGGAGAGGTTCACATCAATGAACTGCACCATTAAAGGCCCAGTAAGTAAAAGAATAGCTTTAAACATAAATACTGTCTTTCAAATGGGCAAAGGATTCTTGACAATAAATAGATTTAGCAAAACAACACATAAATGCAAATTTCGTATTAACTACAGATAAGTTCATATACATTTATCTCTACTTAGGCTGTAGAGGATTTGCTGAGAATTTATTTCCAGTCTCAAGGATCTAAACAATTTATCACATTTAACTTCTATTAAAATAAACCTTGAGAAACATAACAATGGCCCTATCAGAGGTGTTGATTATTTACACTGAAATCCAAGTATTATATAAAATTTAAAAAATGATTACCGGACAACTTTATGGCTTTCTTCTACAAAGGCAACTATTTTTCAGAGACTATCACTGACTAGGAAAAAAAAGTAATCTATGAAATTGGTCTAGCCAGCATGAGAGTAGATTCTAGGACACTGAGTAGTTACTGAATTTGGAATCTCTTCTTAAATATTATAACAAGTAAAGCTACTTTATCATCAATGAGATTTCATTTTAAATTCAATTTCAACATAAGCCAAAACACTCAGATGGTGCTAAAATGCAAATGACTTTCACTTGTGAACAGCATCCATCTACGGGATGAAAATAAACATACAAAGAAGTCTGTCTTGTTATCATGACAGTGAAATTCTATACTTATCTCACTGTTTTTTACCTTTACAATCTATAGAAGGCTTAAATATTACTTGTGATTATATAAACACGAATACAATACTGGAATTTCACGTATATAGCAAAAGTAAGAATGGAAAGCTAACACGGCTGATTGCTCTCCTACTGTGGATCCTACTATGATATTTCCAGTGAAAATTCTGATGTTAAGGCCTTCAGGTGCTCTGTGCTGTCCATTCACACTTTAGTCTATGTAAACGATGCCTACCACTACAATGTGAGCGGTGTTCTTCTGAGCTGAACAACATGATAGACCCATCTTGATCAAACTGAGCCAGAAACTACAGAGGATGCCTGATTAACATTAACTCCTGTCAAACTGTGTGTTTTAAAGGCATAAGGAGACCCATAATGAAGAATTAGTTTACAAGCTGCTAGGTGAGTTATCTATTCATAATTTTATTTTAATTCTTGAAGAGAGTTGTTACTTAATCTAGGTCCTACAGTAATATAGTATATATAAGACTTTTACACAGAAAGAAGTGGTCAAAATCTCTCTGAAGAGAAGACTGTAACAACTTGTAGCACCCTAGGCATGCCTCAGGTAAAAAGTTCATGGCAAGTGACCAAACAATCTTGTTAAAGAATTCATTGACAGTGGTGGTCCACCCTCACAAGGTTCTGAGAGATCCACTGTGATCAGCTACAATTGCCCACAGTGCCTAATGAGGCAAGTACTTTTTCCCCATCTTCTTTTACTTCCTGAGTCCAGGCTATAGGATCTTAAATGCAGGCTCCATCCTTCTCTATCCAACAGGCTGAGTGAATAATTTGAGGATTTACTCTGGGGCTTCATTATCTCTACTCTATCTCCACCCCCATGTAGGACTTAGGTAACGAATACTTAAATATTCGTTAGTATAGCTCACTACCACAAAATATCAGATATACCTGGGTCAAATCAAGCCACTCAAAATATAAAAGCACATACAGTAAAAGCCATACATAAAATCTGTCAACAGATTCGTAAACTCTCCTCATCTTATTTTTTTGACTCTCCTCAACTTAAAAACAAAATTATGAAGTTGAGATGTATCAATGTTTTCATATATTAATGTTTTAATTATCTTTGTAATTAGTGAAAACTCATACACAAGTGAAACTTTTTAGTTTCTATTATCACATCAAACCTTAAGGATTTATGATGACATACATGTTAACAGTAATGTGTCTTAAAAAAGCACAAGCAACACACAACTACAGTGTTAAAATCTTTCAACAACAAAACAAAGTGTGAATTACCAAAAGGTAGCCCTTACCTCTGTGTGTT
This sequence comes from Ailuropoda melanoleuca, assembly GCF_002007445.2. Classification (NCBI taxonomy): domain Eukaryota; kingdom Metazoa; phylum Chordata; class Mammalia; order Carnivora; family Ursidae; genus Ailuropoda; species Ailuropoda melanoleuca. The sequence continues at coordinate 129,074,373 of NC_048222.1, forward strand.
CCTTGAATGTCAGTAAGCTTTAATCTATAAAAGGATCTACATTAAAGCTACAAAATAACAACTACATACATTCACAGTCATGCAGATATCTAAATATTTCTTTAAAACTACTCAATACTATGTTAATCACAAAGCCCATGGGGGTGAAAAAAATATGACATACAGAAACTCTTGTTTGGCTGTGCTTGTAGGAGATGTAGGAAAATCCTCCAGTCTACAGATGAAGATTCAAGAGAAAGCAGGAAAACAAAAAGGAAGCAAATAAACAAACATTCATACATAAATTAGTTACACTATGACCAATCACCTGGAATGCTTTTCTTATTTCTCACTTTCAAAATTTTCCCTCAAAGAAAATTTTCAACTTTTTTTTAGTTTCATTTCCTTTTAATTGAAATCAGAAATGAAAAACAAAAGAATAAATCCAGAAAGTCTTAACACTACTAGAGTTTGGCAGTGAATAATTAATAACCTTTATTTAAAAAAAAAAAAAAAGTTCAGCGATCTTCACTTGTTTTTTTTCCAAAGGCAAGAAATATAACTATATAATACTTCTTTAAAAATCTGTTTTATAAATACTGTTTTGCAAGTCTAGAGACTATTTGAAGCCCTTAAGAGATAACAGATAATAGAGATAAAAGGTTCAAGAGGATAGAGTAACTAAGACATCTGAGACAACGAAAGAAATTTGTTTTACTTGCTGCATAGGTTAAAGTAGCCATGGTTCTTTCAATTTAGAGCCAGCAAAGAGCCATGGAACTGAAGGTCTGTGGTGATGTTTAGCAGAAGCTCAGGTTCAGACAACAATTCTGACTATAGGGTTTTAAGTATTTTAGGCACACGCTTTCATCTTTCTGAATCTCAATTTATTGTTCTGTAAAGTGGGATAAAACACCCCAGTTCACAGGATTCAGATTAGGATTAAATAAAATAATCTATGTGAGGCTCTTGGTTCACAAGTAGGTACTTGTTAAGACTGCAATGACTATATCATAATCCCCCTTCTCCCACATTGAATGATCAGAAAAGACCTTGTCTATCATAACTACTGTAATTTCCTGGTGTTTCCAGACTGCTTAGGAAATGTGATCTAGACTACGTAGGCAGCTATAATGAAATATACTCTTTGGTTCTAGGTTTATAGGTCCAAACTACCCCAGAAAGCCTTAACTATCCATTCCAAGGAAATGTTCTCCAAGAGTTATCATGTCACCCATGTTTAAAATATGAAAAGAACTATCACTAGTCAATATATGATTAATACTTAATTTTATGCAGCTGAACAAGATCCTCTAGTATTTAGTATAACAGATTCACTATATGATAGAACATTAACTAGTTATGAAACCAGTTAAGAAACAGAAAATTCTCAAAATCTGACTTAAATTATCAAAGCATATTTTGTAGTTACAACATAAAGCTGCTCCAATGAAAGGAAGTTAGGAATTAAGATACATACTTCCAAGCGTATGAACAAAGTCAATGGTTAAATATACTGATAGTAGGTTAACGATCTGAATGTACTGAAAGGTAATTATTATCAGAACAACTCAGAATAGCTCTAAGAGTAGGACTTATAAAGAAAAGGTTAAGAGCAAAGAATCAAAAGAAAAGTGATATGGTATGGTATACTCACTATAAAAAGTTTACCTATATTATCAGAAGAGTCTCATAGGCTTTATTGTTAAATTCTTTAAATGAAAAATGGCAAGATGTTTTAAAACCCAGCATGAATTTAAGTCATGATTACTTAACATAAAATCAAGAGACAGTCTGTATTCTTTGACTAAAATTTTAACTATTTGAATTATTTAAGCTTTTTTTATGTTGTACATTTAACTGAAGTTTGCACTGTAATCATTTTTTCTTGTTCTACAATCTTAACAGTGTACCTAGACTCAGTTTTTTGGAGGTGTTGGGAAGGTAGTAAACCAATTGTAAAAAGGGAAAAAATTATTTTTCTGAAAACATTTCATTTGGTGATACCTTTTTTTTTTTTTTTAAGATTTTATTTATTTACTTGAGAAAAAGAGAGAATGAGCAGTGGGGAGGAGCAAAGGGGGAGAGAGAGAGAGAGAGAAGCAGACTCCCCTGCTGAGCAGGGAGCCCAATGCAGGGCTCGATCCCAGGACCTGGAGATCATGACCTGAGCTGAAGGCAGACACTTAACCAACTGAGCCACCCAGGCGCCCCTGGTATATTCTTAATGACAGAACTATAGTATCTGGTAACATAATGTATACACATATCAAAACTCAGCATGTATGGGATTCATCCAGTGAATTTTAAGTTTCCTATAAAACTGTAATGAACAAGTTTAAGAAAATAATAAAAACTGACAGACTTACTGTATATTTGGTGTAATCCCTTCAAGCAGCACAATATTAACCCCACCAATATGAGCAGTGGCACATGTCTCAGTCATCTTTTGATGTAAAACATCTTTAATGTAAGAAAAAAGAATTATATGAAATCTGGAAATAAAATAATTGTACTTTGTATTAAAGTTGCATTTTATCCATAATACGTTCAGTAACAAAAGATAACTTAAAGTTTTATTTTTAATAAAATTTAAATTATTTCAGAACTACTTTAAAATTTTTTTCTTATTTCTATGTATTCTCATATATATATATGTATATATACATATGTCAATATACATACATATATATTTTGTATGTCTATATGACACTCTATGTCAAAATATATATACATATTATATATCAAAATTGGAATAATACCAAATATACTGTTTAATATGCCATTCATGTACTAAATAGCTTAATAGCATTAAATAGCCTAATGACATTTTAAATCTCAGAAGTAATATTTGGTGCAGAAACCTTGGAAAATTAAAAAAAATAGGAAAAGAAACTATATAAAGTAGCACTCTTGATCCATCTAAATGGGAAAGTTCATTTTTTGAAGAAAAACTGCCAAATAGGAATTTTAGAGACATGGCATTGGCTTTTTCAGAAAAGTAGCACTACAGTGTTAGAAAATCATCCTACCTTTCATTTTTTCCTTAAGTGTAAAGCTGCCATGGATCCTCTTCAGTTCTGATTCCATTGTTAGCCCCCCAATGTCTGCCTCCAGGTGTGTGCGGTTCACCATGCCAATCCCAAACACTATTAGAGTAACATGCTGAGGTTCAGAAGTCACCAAGCTACGTTTCCTCTGTGTCTTTGTCAAACTATTACTGTCTTGTTCATTCTCAAATACAACTTTACATGTTGGTTCTGTAGGGCTCCGAACTCCTTTATAACGAAACAAAACACAGAGATTTAGATAGGAAATGTGAAATCAGAGGACACTCCAAACGCCATCTTAACTTTCTTCATATTCCAAACCAGGCTTCTTCCTCACCAAAATGATTTTTTAAGCTTTTCAACATTTTCCCATGATCATACTGACAGTAAATAATAGTCAGATATTTCAAAGTAGGTATGTCTGAATCTTTCAGACCATACTGCGTATGGAAGGACAGGAAATAGGGTGGCAAATTATCTGACTGCCATTACTATTTTCTCTCCATGGGTGGCTGGCAATTTTCTTGGCATTTCAGTTATCTACTTATAACACTAAGAAAACATGATCAACAACCTGTCTGTTTTAGTATTATTGCTGTTTCAAAAAGAAATTTTTCAAATATAAAGATATCCATTACCTGCTGGTCCAAATGTTTCTGAAGATTTTTCCAATATTCCTGTTGGATCAGAGATAAGTGAATAGAAGTTAAGTAATTTATACATATTCTGCCAGCACTCAGCTGAAGGCTCACTTTGTTCTGACACTGTAATTGAATCAGAGTCATCCATATGAATAGTCATATGGTCGACCACATCTTTTGAACCTTTTCTAGACACTTTTGAAGTTCTTCTTTCAGATCTTCCTAATGAATTTTTGTTTCGAGATTCCTTTTTGTTATTTTCATTGTTGGTCCGTTTGTTCTTTGCGTTGTTTACTCTATTGCCACCATTCAGACTTCCTCTAGAACTGCGGCTGAAATCAGATGAGCGAAAATCCCGATGTTTTCTGGTTTTGAAGGTAGGTGTTGGGGAAGCTGATCCAGCTGTATATCTGCTGAGTTTAATGTCAGTCTGAGTCGCTTTGATGTCATCTATCATTGTACTAAATTGATGAATAAGACGAACCAAAGCCATGTCTACATGCTGGCTTATTGACTGACAAGAAATAGTAAAGTTACAGTGAAAAGTATTATAATATCGTTTGTTGAGATCATGAAAAGAAAGCGCACTGGTAGAGTTCTGAGGGGTGCACACTGACTTTTCCATTACAACAGCACTGATGCTGAAGGTTTCCAACATTAATGCTGGTTTGAACTCAAGTGGAGGAAGATTCACGTGACCTTGCCTAAAGATGCAGAAAAAAGAAAATAAGAAGATTTTATTTCCTTTTTTCCAAAACTGCACAATCTTTTATTAGTTCATTAGCAAAAAAGGCGAAACATATTATAAACTATTTAGATAGTTTTAAGCAAGAGATCAAGTATAATATGCTTTTCATGAGGCCAACCTTTTATATGTTGGAAACTAGGCCTTAAATCTTCCCTCTTGATCTTATTCCATAACTGCCTAGTTAAAATCAGATTTATGTCAATTATTTCAGTGAGGTAATAAAACATTTTTTTCTTGCCAATATGGTGGCATAATCCACTAGTAATGGAATTTAAAGTCAATTATAGGTCAATTATGGTGCCTCCCGTAACCATCTTCTCCCTCTCTGTTAAATATACTGTTTATATATTTAATCTCATCACATTTATACAATTTGGTATTTGAATTGAAACCCTGCTGTCTTACTTTGCCAAGATGAAAGTGGGGAGGAAGGCAATTGGAAACAAGAAATGAAAAATGCACACCAAAAAACTATGAAAATTATTTGGGCAAATCCTCCTGCTTATCTGAAAATTTTCATGTATGGATATTATAGTCAATTTTAATATTTAAAAGCCAAAACTATCTCAGATATCTGTAAACCAGCTACCAATAACAATAAACCTCAGGCACCAAAATTGTAAAAAAAAGGTATTTTTTTTCCCTCTTCTTCCATGTACAATATGAATGTGTAATCATATAGGTCAAATTTTTCTAATAGAAAAAAAGAAACAGAAGCTGCTCTGATGTTCTCAATTTAACTTAAAGATTTTATAGAGAATAATAATTCTTTAATGAATATTATTTTAAGAAAAAGCCCACTTTGGCGTATAATCCATGAAAATGTACAAGCTCATAGTAAGACTACAATCAATGCTAAGTGTGTAGTCAAAGAAGGAAAGACTGGATTTTGAGAAGTAGAATGGACAGGAGAGAGAAGACTCAAAAGAAATTAAAATAATCTGCAAATGCAAAAACAAGAATTGAAATCATATAAGGGAGGCAAGAAAGTCTTGAAGAGAGAAGATTTAAGTAAAAGGGGGGAAAAAACATTGGTATATAATGAAGCAGTCACTTAAGACAAAAGTAGCCAGACAGATAAAGAGCTGGCATGTAAACTGCAGAGCCAAAGTTAAAATTAAATTTTAAAATTATTTAAGTCCCTAATATGTTCAACTATCTCGTCTGGAGACAGCAAAGATATGAGGAAACTAATGTTTATAGGAACTTCTACATGCCAGAACCTATGCTAAATGATTTAATAACTGTCCTGGATTTACAGGATGGGATATATATGTTTATACAAGAAACTATAACCCAATAATAATGTACAGTAACTAACAGAATGAATAACATTCCAAATGTTGGGAAAAAACCAAACAAACAAACTGAAATTAATGGCCAGGAAAAGCGTACTGTGACAAAGATCTCCAAATTAGTAGAGTTTAAGGTGGAATTATAGGAGATCTGAGAAATAAAAGCTAACCATGGGCCAGTAATAAGAATGTAGAGTATTCAGAGATGATGTGATAGTAGAAAAATGAAAAGGAATGTTAGGTTCAGCTAGATCAAACACAGCTAAGTTCAAAGGCCCTCAAAGAACCTCTCTGTGAACATAAGAAAGTATGGTCAGATGAAGGTCTAGTCTGTGGCAGGCAGTATTATATAGCATTTAGTAAGCCAATAAGTAGGCAGTAACTATAATTATTCATGTACATATATAATCTAATTATGAATAACCTAATTATATCTACAGATGATACATACACTGTATGTACTGTGTGTATGTATATATATATACATACATATACATATATTATTGCAAATGAAATACAAGTTTAACACAGAGCTTTTAACTGTAATTAGGGAGCATAAGTTGGTATTAATGCTTTGGTGTCTGAATTTGATGATTCCAATGTAAATGGATTTCAGTTATCATGGTTTAGTTATATAACACCAGTTCCCTAACAACATGGGTAAACTAAAATTTACTGTGAATAACTGCATAGAGTACAAACTTGCTGCTAGCTCTTCAGTACACAAATCACTACGTAATATAACAGATGTACACCATGATTATTAACCAATCACATTATGTATGTCAGTGATTGGTCAAAGTACATTTGTTATTCATTTCATGCACAGACAGTAAAGCATGTAGTTGTGTTGCCTCCTCATGATAAATCCACATGACATTTTACAAAAATCAATAATCTAAAGAGAGAGTTGGACAGCAAAAATAAAATAAAATAAAAATGCAGTAACAAAACAAAAAAATGATAAAGCTGGTGGTGAAATTAAAAGTAAATGGAGTTATAGAACAAAGAGCTGACTGTGGAAATGTTGATACTCTACTGTTCTAGAAGCTATAGATATGCAGCCAGTGGAACTCAGTGAAGGCAAACCTACTGGCATAAAGATGAAAGTGGTTGTAACAAAAAGGATGACAATATCCCAGAGGAAATGATGCTGGCAAAAAACTTCATAGTAAAAGGAACTCGTGATGGTATTTCATGACATTAAAAGTGCAAGGGAGAAGTGTTGGAACCTCATCAATACTTACAATGGAGTACAGCATTATGCCAAGGTACGGAATAGATGCTCTTTTGTATTGCAAGTTTGTATTGCAAGTTATATGATGATAAGATGGCAAGGGCTATTCAAACTATAATGAGATTTTTAGAATGAAGTGAGACACTTTAATTCTCAGTGTTTCTAATGTTTTAAAGTATAATGTACTAAATATTAGTTTTACTATATTTTTCATTTCCCTACACATTTATAATAAACAGTAAGAGAGTTTTTAATGTTTGAACAAACATCTTTTTCCAGGTCACAAAACAATGGTAATTTTCCTCACTAATCTTGATAATCATTAAGGTCACTTTGTGGTGCTTCGGCTTGTCAGTAATTTTTACGGTATGACACTACTGTGAAAAGCAGTGACTGTCTTATATTTAATAGAAAAGACAATGCAATTTCAATGTTCCTGTCTCATTAGAAAAATCCTCAGAAATCTAGACTTGAAACAAAATTTGAGAAAGCTGTATTTTTCTATTAATAATTGCCATAAAAATGTTTAAACTGATTTTGTCAAATCATTTAAATTTTTAAATAGAATATTTCAAATGGAAAACATATTTCACTTAGTTATATGTGTGATATGTGTGCATTTTACTTTTAATCTACCACCTTGCAAAAACATAAATTGGATGAAACCAAGAATGTTGCAAAACCTCTTGTCATAATTGCCATCTATATCCATATTCTACTATTCCTATCTACATCAGCAAGACCCACGCAAAGTAAATTTAATGTTCATAAGAAGATAATCAAATATTATTAGTGGGCATAGTATTTCCTATTCAAGCAGTAAAGAAACTAAAGAACTATCCCTGATAATAATGACAGTAAAAGGTGATTCTTAACTTTCACCATGCTACATTTAGCATTCCTATGTATTTGTTTCTCATGGCCATACTCTCAATATGACTTCTACCCTGTTTCTAATAGAAAACACTGCAAGTCAACTCAGAAAGGAAGTTAGGAATAATTCTAAGTAAAATATATAAAATTACAATGCATAAGATCATAAAAATTCAGCTACTGCAACAGTAAACAAATTCTGAGGATACAGACAACAAATGTACTTGGCTAACGCACATACACGTGCTAAAATGGCACAAAACGAAGCCTCAGCATAGACCTCATCACCTATAAAATTAACAAGTTATTAAAAAGAGGTTATTTTTGATAAATGGAAGTTACCTTTTGATTAAGATATTAAAATTACTCTCATTAGCATTAGAGGAAAACAAAGCTAAAAAAAGATATTATAACCTGTGTACAACATTTTACACAAAAAGAACAGTAACACAAGACACCTTCTTGCTCTTTTGCCTTTTCTCTCTTTGGCTGTGTCTGAATCCACAATATCTGCTCTAAGGCAGTCCAAAGTCCCTGAAAATGAAAGGTGTTCTCCAAAGTACATTCGGTAGCAGAGTGGCATTGCATCCTGTGACTGAATCCCTGTATGACTGAGAAGAGGTTTGAAAACAACCTAAAAGACATAACACATTCATTAATTAGCTTAACTTATGATTCATCATTTACTGTGGCTTTTTTCTTACCCTACCTCGATACATATATCAGTACTGTAGTGTGACGAAAAACAAAAAGGACTTGTGTAATAAATATCACTCTAATTTTACTTAAAACTTGACAGTATTTTTCAGCACCTTATATGTGCCACTCATCTTCAAATTAATCGCAAGGACAAAGATTCCTCCATCCTTCCTAAGTGTCTGAAACTACAAGCAAAATAAAACAGTGAACTAATTTAAACCATTGTACTTGCTTTTAAAAAGGGCATGAATATATACTGTGCTTCCATAAAAATTTGGTATATTAGAATAGTTTATCACCTTCCTATGTTAATACAAAAACATTTCATATGTAATACTATGAATATCTGACTTCTTTTTAAATGATATCACTTGGTTGTAACAGTCATTTAACATTTATTTCGTGACAAAAATACTTCCTTTACGTTTTAAGTATCATACAAGCTTACGGAAATACAACACCATGGTTACATCTCTTACTAACTGATTTTGTAGTCATGAAGAGCTAACCCAAACAGAAGCAACCATGTGTTCAGTAGTTGATCACTATAATCACTCTGCTTATTCTTTGCTGCATGGTTCCTTTTCCTCCTTCCACATCCAAAATATAGGTGCTATCCAGTACTTTCCATGGCCCTCTTGTAACCCTTTCACTGTACATCTTCCTTAGTGACCTTTTCCTGAAAGCTAAATGATACTATTAAAATGGACAAGAGCCATTTATGTATTAAGACCTAAGTCTACATGTTCAATTATCTCTAGGTCAACTATAGTTAGTTGTCTCTATAGTAACATTTTTGTTATGTGGAGATACAAATTGGCTAAATAACATAACTAGAAAGCTAAATTTAATCTTGTCCTTTAGAAGGCTTTGTTTGTGCTTGGGAAGACAGGCTACTCTTGTGAAGGTCTAAAGGCCTAGAACAGAGAATTCCAACAATTGTACACTAGACTGGAACCTTGGGGAGAAATTCCCTCTCCCTTATATACTTGCTTGGGATATTCTTTCTTGGGTTTTACTCTTTCATTCTAATGGAAAAACTCTTCCCTCTTCAAGGTTCGAATCCTCCTCCTTCTTTTCTAACGTTTGTCATTTATTTATCCCCTACCTTGTTAATCCTCCATACCTATCAGAAACTTTGATTCCTGATTTACTTTCCTCTTTTTCTTTCCAATCCCAATTTATCATCCTGAATGACTTCTTTGACCATGCAGATAACTCAACCAACACTTCAGTTCCAAAGTTATGTGACTTCTTCCCCCATAATCTTGGCTTAAACTCCATTTCAGCAACTTCCTAGATTGTTTATATCTATCACCTCATTTTTCTTGCTACATCTGCTTTGGGTCAATCCTCTTACACTCCTATAGCTGAGCTGCTAGGAACAATGAAAGGAAATAATATAATTGCATTCATTGGTACCCCAACACTAACCTAAACTCTTAACTAGGCCCTTAGCACTATTTGGCAATCCTTTTAGGGAGTCTATGGTAAGCTCTCTTTCATATTCACTCCAAACTGTACACGTATCTAAATCACCTTACAGAGTTTTTTTACTGTATTATTTAATATTCATGTTTCTAGTGGACTTCAGAATCTTATATGTAAAACAGTATAGCTATACCTAAAAGTATGTGTTGAATGCTAATAAATACAATTAACGTATTCTGTAGGCCGAAACAACAACAAAAAGGTTATTTATTTTCCCACTCCCCTTGAATAAAAAAAAATGAAGTCCCTAAAAACTACGTAATGAATTGGAGAAGTAAATCTCAAGAAAATTTAAAAGTGCCTGACACATTTCTCAACATAAATTACCTTCTATTATAAGAGAAAATTGAGGCTACCAATTTGCAAACTTACCTGTATAATTGTGAACTATTCTTATTCCCTTCTTAGTTCCTCAGAGGAAAAAAGTAATTTTTTATGTCTAAAACATCTCTATTGAGTGACTCTAAATTCCAACACTCCTCATCCCTCTCTGAATCTTGCTCTATCAGTTTACCCTTCTTTTTTCTTTTTCTGATCGGGATCTTCCTAATTCCTCCTAAGTATGTATACTGGAGTCTCTCTCATCCTGAAAAAATAACACCTATCAATACCCCTGGTCCCGCTCACCCACTTGCCTTTTGATCATTCGGACTAAGATACACATTTCAAAGGATTTTGCTCTCCACTCTTATATTTGATCAATTGAATAAGACCTCCACATTATTATGCCTTTACTTTCTCAAAGCCACAACCATCTAAGTTGTGTCGTTTACCACTTACATGAACTATTTCAATAACTCATCTTTTCAACTACTGTGTCTCTACTTCAATCCATTTAACACATTGCTACCCATATAATATTTCTACATGTATCGTTCTAGTTAATTCCTCTGCTCTAAAATCTTCAGGGCCTCCCAACTGCTCACTCAGTAAAGTCTTACCACAGCCTTCTAAAGGACAGGATTAAATTTAGCTTTCTAGTTATGTTATTTAGTCAATTTGTATCTCCACATAACAAAAATGTTACTATAGAGACAACTAACTATATACCACTCTTCTGTTTAATGCATATCTACAGATGCTAAATTTGCATTTGTAATTAACCCATGTACTTTTAAAAGGCTCCTCTATTTTTGCACAAAGACTTTAGACAGACAAGAACAGAAAAAAGATTTTCACTAGAATTCCAAGGTGCATAAGACTGGATGGTTCCAACTGCTAAGAATTACCTAATGAGGGGTTACTATTAGTATGGAAAAACAGACTGGCTTACCTGTGCATCAGCAAGCTGCACAGCAGGAAACCCTTGGTTGGCTTCTTCTACACCTGCCACATCATCCTGACTAGTGCTATGCTGAGAATGTGTTCCATCCAAAGTATTCTGGTCACTAGACAAGACGGTGTTGAAATCTGAGGCTGAGGGTATTGTAGGAAGATTGGGTGCAACACCTACAGAGTAAATGTTCAAGAGTAAAATCTGTATTATGAGGAAATAAAAACAACATAAAAGGGCACAGCAAAGGAAACTTACAAAGCCCACATTACAGCAGTATTACCAGACCATTTAAAATGAATGAACGAAAAAAAAAAAACACACCAGCACTTTTTGGTCATTTTACAGACATGATTTAATAATAAAAATGAAATTAAACTAAAACTTGAGGAAATATCAGTCATCCTCATGCATGAGGTCTGTATTACACAGCTAGTAGGTCCAAAATATAGAATTTTATGGCTGGAAGATCTTTGAAAAGCATCTGATATCCCCTCAGCTTTGCACTGAGGAGCAGAGTTACAGACAGCAGCAGGGCAAAAGCCACAGATGTCAAAGAGTCCCACATATAAATTTCTTCCCAAATATGCTTTCCCAAGGCAGAATAAAAGTAAAATGGTGCTATTTCTTTCCTCTGTATTCCCTTTATCCTCTAACTCCCCAGGCAAAGGATCCATGATAAAGAGGAAATGTTCTTTTCTGGTTTTCTCGAAATTTAAACTGTGTAGTAGTGAGAACAATGCTAGAACAGTGCTGAAGCTGGCAGAAACACTCTCCTATCTTCTTCAACTAAGAGCCAATGCTAAGAACTGTAATGCAGTCATAATTAGAATCAGTTCCAGACTCAAGAGTGATCCACATACCAGCAAAACAAAGGACTGAGTAGTCACTTATCAACCACATTTCATAGTATCATATTTTTTATATGACTAGAATTTGCTAGCAATGCAAATAGCTGTTACATGGATTAATTTCAGCTGCCTGCAGTACCTAAGATCAAAGTCTACTTCACATATGCTTTAAAAAAAATTTTTTTTACAATACATGCATCTAATAAATTTGGAAAAGTACCCCAAAAAAGAAAAAATAGAAAATGAAGTGTGGCACCACTTACGCTTCTGGAGATAGCCACCAACATTTCTTGGTGAATTCCCTGCTAGCATTCTTTATACGTATTCTTTTAAAATTAATAAATTGTTCTCATTTCCTCCTCAAAAGCAAAATCTTATTCTATTCTCTCCTCTTAGTACCCCTTTAGGTTTAATTATTTAAGTAACTTTAAGAGTAAAAGAATGTTAGCTATTATTTCTCAGAGGAACCTGAATAAAGTATTTTCTGTATCATAGGTACATTATGCCATATTCTTTGCATTTTTTCATTTACCTCCTTTTGGTATTTTTTTTTTTTAAAGATTTTATTTATTTATTTGACAGGATAGAGACAGCCAGCGAGAGAGGGAACACAAGCAGGGGGAGTAGGAGAGGAAGAAAGGCTCATAGCAGAGGAGCCTGACGTGGGGCTCGAACCCATAACGCGGGATCACGCCCTGAGCCGAAGGCAGACGCTTAACCGCTGTGCCACCCAGGCGCCCCTCCTTTTGGTATTTTGAAAATTAAACCGGCCACATTAATTGGACGTTTTAAACTCTTTAAATTATATATGATCTCACATTTGACATATTTGTCTTTCCACAAGAACACCAACTGATTGCTTACAATTCTCTCAATTCAGTTTTAACAAAGGCATTTCATAAATAGGTGAAATTCAACTAAACAGTATTAAACATGTGAGATTCTGTGAAAAACAGAATTTTGTTAAAATTAACATATGTCCCTTAGGCAGTTAAGCAAAATAACACGGTAACTCAATACCTGATGGAAGACTATTGTGTGCAGATTTTGTTACAGGAGATTCTTGTACCACACTTCCACGATTACCCACAGCATTTGACATCCAATTATAGAAACTCACAGATGACGGCTCAGATAGCAAGGGATGTTCAGATAGCATGTCAGTGGCCATTGTATTTCCTGAAAATAAAATTTTATTGAGTATAGTGTTACTTATGTAATAAGCAGAAAATGTGATTTATGTAAATATTTTTTAAAAGTCAGACTAAATTGTCTTTTGTAGATGTTTTCAAACTCACTGCATGATATTGGTATTTGGCTATTAAGGCACTAATAAACAACTTATTTTTAATATAACAAGAAGAAATTCACTGTTGGATGGTTTAGACATCATCCCATACCATGACTAGGTTGACAGTAATATCAAATGCTGCAATTTAGAAATGCAAACTAAGGGCATGAACACCAAGTTACAAACGGAACAGTTTCCCAAAATACTTTTTCAAAGATAAGGTGTAATACATAGATTAGTTATGCAACCAAAGTATAAAGCAAAATAAACTTTAGTCCTATCTGTTTGTTTGGTTTTTTTTTAATTCTCACATAGAAGTAAACTTGTAATTGTCAAAACCAGGGATGTACCCGTTCTCGTTAGGGAGCTGCTTTTTACAGCTGCACTACTTCTTTGAGGAGTCCCTTCTAGGAGGTTGTGCAAGCTTGGGAAGCTTCCAGTCAAGTAGCTGAGTAGGCTCTCCTTCCTTGGACTCTCCTTAACTGGCATCCCAGCACGTCCAACATGCACTGGAGAATCTGTGGCAGTGTCTCCACTGGTATAGCTCAAAGAATGATAAGGGTGAATACCCTACAAAAGAAACAAAACAGGGGCCTTTTTATGCATATAAAAATGACTGCTAAAAACTACTACTACTATTACTGTTGCTAGTTACTATTCACCAAAACAGATTGTGCCTACTAGGATTGTGGTGAATCTCAAATGTACATAAAAATGTTTTAAAACTTTACAGTACAATACAAAGGACAGCATTTATTATCATTCACTTATTTTAACAATGAATTATTAATTCCCTTTGAAATCTGAAGAGTGTGTCTGGTGGCAAGATTTCTATCCCAAAATTCTTAATACTATACTACTCTCGTTGGTACCCTGATAATGAAAATCTGTAAGAGATTCTCTGTAGAGTTCTAATATGCCAAAAACAATTTCCAGCAATTCCCTGAGGAAAATTAAAAAATTACAGAATTGCCCATTTCTAACTGTTCTGTCACATCTAAGGTTAGAATTTCAGATCCGTTTAAAATAGCACAAGAAAAGACTATACAGACAGAAAGATCCTAAAAAAAAGAGATCTGAAACAAAGCATTGCAATTCAATTTTCTGGAGGACTTTTATAATCCATAAACAAAGGAATGTTTGTGGGGTTAGAAAAAACCATCAAACGGGAAAAAAATCTGAGACTGATTAAGGAGTTGAGAATTTAAAAGTATCCTGGCTTCAAACCATACTATAGAAAAAGAATAAGCCTAATAGTTCAAACTTTTAAAAAAAATGTATATTAAACTATCATTGAATGTTTTAATTAAAAGAGCAATACTTACATAGAATAAAAATTTAAAAGCACAAAGACAATTCAATAAATCATATCCCCTGAGCTCCAGTCTACTAGATCCCTTCCCCCAGAAGTACTCTTGTTTCTTATCCTCCTTAAATAATTTATAACTATATAAGCACATGTACATATTTATCCTTTTTTAACACACAGATACATATTGTCCTATATTTTGTTTTTACTTTAATACAGGCACTTTGGTGACCATTCCATATCCACTTAGAGATCTACTTCATCTTTCTGAAGTCTTCACGGTATGCTCTCTGAATCAGGGTACACTAGTTTATTAGTCCTCAAATGGTTAGTCATTTATGTTCCTTCCATTATTTTCCTATTATAAACAGTGTTGTGAAGAACATTATTGCACATGTGTCTTTAAGCATTTATAAGCACTCATTTCTTTAGAATGAATTCCTGGACATGAACATACTGGGTGAAAGAATATTTTAAATTTTGATACATGGGGCGCCTGGGTGGCACAGTCGTTAAGCGTCTGCCTTCGGCTTAGGGCGTGATCCCAGCATTCTGGGATTGAGCCCCACATCAGGCTCCTCCGCTAGGAGCCTGCTTCTTCCTCTCCCATTCCCCCTGCTTGTGTTCCCTCTCTTGCTGGCTGTCTCTGTCAAATAAACAAATAAAATCTTAAGTAAATAAATAAATAAATAATAAATAAATTTTGATACAAACTGCCAATTGTGCCAATTTACACTCCTACGAGTACTGTATGAGAGTGTCTGTTTTCCCTTATCTTTACCAACATACACCATTCAAATATATTAGTGTTTTCAATCTGAATGGTGGAAATGGAAATTTTAACTTACATTTCTTTAATTATAAGAGGATACATTTTCATATTTGTGTATGTATTTCTCTGTGAACTGCCCATTAACAATTTTCTATTTGTGTTTTTCTTCTTAGTTATTACAAAAAGATCTTTATATATGAGGAAATTAGCACTTTGTCATATGTCTTTCTATTTTGCTTATAATACATTATTTTTTCTGTGTAGAAATTTTATATGTTAATATGGTATAATTGTTAGTAATTTACCTTATGGATTCTGAGTATTAATGTAAGTCTATACCCAAACTTTCAAAGTTAAAATATTGTCATTTTCATTGCTCAAAGGAAACTAACAAAACATAAATAACCCATGACAACAACAAATAACTTACATGCTTATTATGTGCCAGGTATCGTTCTAGGCATTTTTCATGTACTAACATTAATTTCTTAACATCCACATTGTGGAAAAAGTTACTACTGTAATCTCCATCTTACAGATAAGGAAACTGACACATAGCACAATTAAAAATTTGTTCAGTCACAAAACAACTAAGTGGCAGAGGTAGAATTGAAACCAAGGCTCTCTGGCTCCCAAGGTGGTACTCAACCACCTTGGTATATACATGTCTTACCAAGCACTGGTTAAGTTTCTTAAAACAGTGTAATTAAAATCATAAAATAGCCTAACTCAAACTGCATATTAAGTTGCTAATCATGTTCATGTTCAACATCAAAGTATTTATTATTACTCAATTATTAAATTAATAATTCTTGAATATAAAATACTCTTTGAATATTTAAATTTAAATATCTAGTATTTGAATTTCAGATATCAGAAATTTAGGTCTTCTCTGGAAGTCTACTCTAAACAGGAACAGCAACAATGTACCTTTATTTTTAATGCAGAGTCACTATGCGTATGAGTTTTAGAAAGTTTCCTCATTATCTCAGCTCCTGTTACAGGTCCAGAGCTACCAGGTGGAGGACGGTTGGCTGTTCCTTCTAGTAGCATTGTGTGTTCACTGACCGTGGCTGAAACAGTTCAAAAGAGTAAGTGGGCTATAGATTATCATTTGCTTGAAACATCAACCCCAGTGTTCCTGATGGTGTAACTACGCTCAACTTTACATATTCCTTGAGTAAATAAAGTAAATTAATTAAATTTCCTTGAAATTAATTGTGGAATCTGCTGTAATATCATTTTTTGTCTTTCTTTTGCTCTCTCAACCCCAATCTTCTCGCTCAGTCTCAAGAAAGAACAAATAGCTTGTATTCAGTTCTTCCACATCCCAGCCAAAAGGTTTAGAGAGAAAAAAAACCAAGTAAGCTCAAAGTACAGAACTTTCAGATTAACCCAGGAATTTGAAGATAGCTAATTAGAAGGGAGCCAACATGGGGCCTGATATTACAACCCTGAGATAGGACCTGAGCTGGAATCAGGAGTCGGATGCTTAAGCAACTGAGCCACCCAGGCGCCCTTCCTCATAGCATATTCACTTTTAAGTATAAAGTTTTTTTTAAAAGACGATTAAAAAAAAACCTGGGTAAAGTGTTATATATCAGTGTTTTGAAAGCTCTAATTTTAAGGCTACTGTCCTTTTTCATGGTACTTTTAACACTTTTTTCCAAAATATCATAATTCAATATTATTAAATATTACATGTTGTGATAACAAAAGTTTACCTCTGAAAAAGCATTAAAATGTGCACATATATTTCTGAAGTGCATATTTACTGTCTGTGTTCTGGCACAGGCATGATGCTGACAGAATTATAGGATGAATGCATGACTCTAAACATTACATAAATGCAGAATGAACCAGGCACCAGGTAAAATTCAAAGACTCCTTTAAGTGGCTTAGGAAAGATGATGAACAAATATAAATATGACTTTTATTTTTTTCAAATGTAAATGTTAAAGTTAACATGCTTCACTCAAATATTCTAGCTATGCAAAGATGTCTGTTATTGTACAAGACAGCCTCGAAGAAGTCTACCATATTTCATGAAATTAAATGTAAAAACCAAAAGTCAGTATAAAGATTCCAACATTACTATCATTTATTTGGACGAATACAAGTCATACTTGTATAATTATGCCATAACGTTTTCAAATCTGGGACACAAATGATTAAAATGATCACATATGTTACCAAGGTATAATATTTGACTAAAATATTTACAAATTACCTGCATCAAATTCAAATTCTGCTCCATCAGCACTGGTGTCACTTTGAAGACCACCTCCATTGTCTAGCCCAAGTCCGTCTTCATGTTCATGGTCCACAGCTGATTGAGGTTTCAGTGGCTGAGCTGGTCTGTGTAAGCTAACTCCTTTAAAGGCTGGTGTCACCACAATAAACTTCATCCACTGTCTTGCCAGTGCAACTAAACCTTTCTTTAAAGTTACCAAAGCAGGAAGTCCATCACTCTGTAACAACAATGATTAATAATGTTACTATTTAAAGTGCTTTGCATACATTTATTCATTTAAATCTTATAATCCCCATTTAGAGATGAAGAAACTAGAATTTATGTGTTATAATTTGTCCAAAGTCACAAAAGAGAGTATTTAAAGCTGATAATAGAACTCAATCTCTAAACACAACATTGCATATTTCTGTCATAAACAATGCAGTACCAGGTGAATAAGAGGCTAAACATGGGGTGCAAAATTGGGATTCTCCTTAAGAAGCATTCAATCCACTTTACCTTTTTTGTTCCAGTGAGGAAATCAAATGTATTTTGAGCTACCAAGAGTATTCATTAAACAAAGAGGAAATGAAATTACACCCTTCAAAGATTAGGTAACCACCATTATTTTAACATTAGAAAAAATAAATTACTATGGTTAAATGCTGGACACAGATGGATTTGTAACTGGACACAGATGGATTTGAAAGTTAAATGTATTATCAGTAACAATTACATAATTTAGAATATACTTTATTCCACGTGGTGATTATAAGAAAGAAAATTTGGCTTGGCTATTTTTCCAACTGGAGCCTTAGCCTAGAAGGAAAATATCCAATTCCTCTCCATCCCCTTTCCTATATTCCTTGTGTTAAGAGAAATGGCTCTAATTGAAGAGATCCATTTATTAAATAGCAGAAATCACCTCATTCACTTTTTGAGGAACATCAGCTCCTTAAAGCCTGTCCTTTCATTCTTAAACTCAAGAGCCATCTTGTGTTTCTTCCTCTTACATGAAAAGCTTATCTCAGCAGAGCATCCATCCATGGGAAATGCCTGCCATTCTCTCTGTTTCTGAGTCTCTGCCTATGACTAGATAGGCAAGTTAGCCTTGCACTGTGGACCTCCAGTCTTCATGTCACAGGATAGGAGTAGAAAGCACTACAGTAGTCTCAGGTCTAAGTACTTTTTTCAAATCCACCATTTACTCTTATTGGAGGTTATCAGAAGTTTGGCAATTAATAATACTGATACATACTGATCCCTAATTTGGCTAAACCCCTTAAATATTTTCTATTGACCAAAAGCTTGGAAAGAAGAGAAATTCTCAAGTTCTAAATCCCTAATGATGAAGTGTTATCTTCTATAGTGCTTTTCTAGAGGCAGACATATATTGTATTCATTTTGTATTATTAAATATTCTCCCCTCAACCATTAATTAGCCCTTAGTAAACATTTCTATGAAATTTCATGCTGGTGATTCTTGCTTGAAATTCTTTATACCTTTGGCTTCTAAGACATTTTTTCCTGATTCTCCTACCTCTTTTTTTCCCTACTCAGCATTCTGTGTAGCTCTACCTACCTTCTTTTCACCCCACTTTAATTTTGGTGTTCTTCAGATATCCACTCTCGACCAGTTTCTCCCTCAACACACCATCATTCCTAGAAGTCTCATCCATATCCACAGCTTCTAACACCTTCATGTTGGCAATTCCCAAATCATTCATCTGAGCCCACTGCTGTCTATAAGCTTGTATTTTTAACCATATTTTTCCTTTGGACTTCCCATCTGCATCTCAAACCCTGTAGGCCGATAAATGGCTCCTCAAAAGGACAGGGGCTTCTTCTTCTTTCTTTTTTTAAGATTTATTTATTTATTTTAGAGAAAGAGAGAGATTGTGACCATGAGCAGAGGGAGGGACAGAGAGAGGGAGGATGAAAAATTCCCAAGCAGACTCCACATGGAGCCCAATACAGGGCTTGATCTCACAACCCTGAGATCATGATCTGAGCCGAAACCAAGAGTTGGACACTTAACCAACTAAGCCACCCAGGCATCCCAAGAATAGAGGCTTCTTGAAAGCTAACATATAGTTTCAATAACTCACCATTGTAGCATCATCAATGATGGAGTAATTTGCCTGGTGCAGGTAGTGATGTAGTATATTGCACAGTAAACATGAAGGATTTTCTTGGAGAAAACGGGCAACTTTTGTAAGTCTGTTGTATTTACTTCTTAAGGGAAAATGTACACTTTTATTCTGAAAGCAGAAACAACAGACTTAGAATGATGTGTCAAAGAAACTGCAAATAGAAGATATCCAGTAATCAAGAACTTCGCAGGTCTGATGTTTTCCAACAATGATGAACAATTAGAGATTATGTTCAACAATAAACGGGGTAGGATACCCTGTATTGTTGCTAGACATACCTCTAATGCTTCTGTCATTATGCATCCCATAACAGCACAAATTCTTAGGGTGCCCTCAGTTTCTAATTTGTTTAAGGATGATTTGAGTTGATCGATGGGAACAAGCCATGCACCAACAGCTGGAGTTGCAGTGCTTAAAAGGTTCAGCTGCCTTTGAAAATTAAAAAAAAAAAAATTATATATATATAAACAAGTGTCAAGATTTGTATTTCAAACAATCTCCCATACTTACTGTACTTAGTGGCTATTTTACTTAGGCAAAATTACTTTTCATTTTAGCTACCAGATAAATTATGAACATATAAGTAGAAAATGATAGAATAGATAATAGAAAAGAAGGAAAAATATTAAAACCTATTAGAGGTAAGGGTAAGAAGTTCATGGCAGGGTGACATAATAGTAAAACAGGAAAGAAAAAGAGTCAAGATAAGAATGTCTACAGAAGAAAGACGGTAAGAAGGTGGCAACCCTAATGCTAGATAGATCCTAAGAGTAATTTAAAAAACAGAATTGTATGTTATTTAAATGAAGAAAAATCAAAGAACAGTATTACATGTTTAAAACTTTTTACCTAGAAAATGCATGTGTAGGAGATCTCACATTGGTGGGAGCTGCAAAACTAAACCAAATTTCCTTGATGGTCAACTTCATGCTACATGAATCTGGAGGTGGAGGCATTAGAGGTAGATCTTTTTTCAAATCATCAGATTCAACTCCTTCATCCTACATAAAATAAAAAACCAAAACCTTATAATGTATAGCTGCTTAAAACCACTAGTGCCAAGGTTAATGTTTTAAGCACAAAATCGTCCCATCAAATCAAGTTCTACAGATGATACCTTTATATGAACAGGTAACACAAACCGTGCTCAGCCTAACCCTGATTCTGAGAAATACCTATAGATCCTTGAAGCTCCAAGGAGCACCGTCTGAAAAACCAGCGCGTTGTAGTAAGCCATAAATCACAGATCTTAGAACTGAATGTTTTTCCTGATCATGTCATTCAGTTACATTTGTTTAGGGATGTTTAAGCATTATTTTTTCCAGATGAAGAAAGTGAGAGAAAGAGGTTTTGTGACTTGTCCAAGGTCATACAACTATTAAGGAGAATGAGTGATAGAATCAGTCTTCTGCTTCTTACTACGATCTGGTTTCCATTCCATTTTAACAACATATTTCAAATTCCCAATAAAAAGTGCCATAAAAATACTAGTGTAGTCCATGTTCAAATAAATAACACTCTACAATAAAAAAATTATTAGTTATATTATTATACTAGCAATCTGAATCAGTCTTAAGAAATAGTATTTTTTTTTTTAATGTATAATCACCACTCTAGAATGCAGGGAGGTAAGCATAATATTAAAGAAACGAACAAAAAAGTCTACTGCCTGTTATCTCTCCTCACAGCTCTCTAATTCACTTTTAGCTATTACTGGTCAAGATGAAGAAAAGACTGGCATTTTCTTGTGGGATGATTAAGGAATGAAGAGTATCCACAAAATATCTTTGATTCCTAAGTGCTACAAAACAATGTGAACTATAGGCAATAGTAATTTCAAAGCTAGCAGATGCCAACTGTAAGTCCACATTCTTTATCTGCAGCTCTAAACCCATAACATTCTGAGAACTCTAAATATTTTTGTGTAAATGTGGCATTAAAACCTGACCTGAATTTGATGAGAGGCTATTTATTCCACTTGGAATTTTTATGAATGTTGTGCTGCAAAAGTATTTAAATATTTCAAGATGGAGTGCTGTCTCAGATTCCACTAGGAGTTTATATAACATATAAAACACACACCATATTACCTTTCTGTTAGAGGTAAAATCTGCATTCTCAAATACATATGACCTGTGGGTTTCAGACAAAGCTGTGAGCTAGTCACTAACGTATACAAAAGACAGAGAAGACAGTCTTTAAAAACTCAAAATTTTAAAAAGAGAAGGGGGCTTATAGATAATAAGCAACTAATTATAATAATATATGAAGCAAAGCAATAATAAAGTTGGACTTAGGTTGACTGAATTTTTGGTACCTATGGCACGTGTAAATGATGATAGCTAAAAGGCCGCTGCATACACTTCTGGACCTCAGTTGAAATGTTGGTGCTAAAAGCATAACTGATGGGAAAGAGTTAGTGTCATCAAATTATGGAGCAGGACTATAAAATGACAAAATGAAATAAATCAGGGTGTGGACATACAGCAAAAAAAAATGAAAGAAAGAAAAGAAAAGAAAGTAGCCAAGAACAGAACATGGAGGAAACACCCACATTTAAGGACAAAGAACTGAATTAGGACATGGACCAGGAAAAGTCAGAGAATCCAAGGAAAGCAATGTTACAAAATTAAGGGACATTCAGGAAAGACAGGAAGATCAGAGAGATCAAGGGAGACACCCGAGTTTCTGTCAAGCATTTCAGTGGGATAGAAGGAGAAAGAAACAACCGCTGGGCTTTTCCCAGCTCTTTTGGTGAGTAGCTATTGTATTTTTTAATTTCCTTAATTAAAGTGCCAATCCCCAACCACCACTCAAATACATCCGAAGACCTCACAAGAAAATTGTGATTAAGCTCTTGAACTATGCATCAAACAAAAATAAATATTTCAAAAAATAATTACCAGAAACCTGGAATTCAGAGGTGATTATGCCAATGAATGATGGATATCCACGACATTTCTTAATTAAAAGTTGGTTTCTTTCCTGATCTTCAATTGGTTTAATTTCCAAATGATCAGAAGTGTATGTATGTATGTGTTTAAAAATAACATTTACCAAATTCTTACTATGTGCTAGACACTGAGGTAAGCCTTTCAGATGTATTATCTCCTTCAACCCTCACAAGTCTAGAAGATCAGTATCCCTATAATACTATTATAGACAAAGAAACTTTGAAGAGGAAAAAACTTGCACCCATCAGTTAGTGGTACAACTCTTCCGTAATCTAGAATTTTGAATATTCTTATTATTGCTATTATTAATCATCATGACATTCTACCATAATAAAGATAATAAATGAGTTGCATATAAGGTATCCTTCAGGACTCTAGCTGAAATGGGTGAATATTGACAAAAACATCTAGAACTTACATGAAATACTACCAGTGACAAAACTAAGTATTTACATGAATTCTGCTATATTCCTTGAAACAACATCAAAACAATGCCTACTTTTCTGAAATTCTATTAATTAATTCAACAAATATCATTAAGTGCCCAATATGAGCAAGGTGTTAAAGCAAGGTACCATGATAGATATAAATATATCTATGGTATGGTACCTATGCTTCAAAAATTATATTCTAGTAATAGCATAATTACCAAAATATCTTGACCACAATTTAAGTAAAATTCCAAATATTGAAAGAAGCAAATATATTCCAGAAATTAACTTTGAACTGTGTATGCAGTTTTGTTTTTTTTCAAAGCACTATTATCATTAAAAATTCACCAACTTGTTCATCTGAAACAGAATTTCCATTTAAGTCTGAAGAAGGGCTTATTCGATCACAAGGAAGATTATCATCAGAGACATCAGTATTATAGCCACTGCCAGTTGGAGAATCAGAAGAATTGTTGGATGTCAGCACTCCACCTCTTTCTGTGATACTAGCTTTACCCATAATTCCAAAAGTATTATATAAAACAGCACCAGACTGTCTTCCTCCTATAAGAATGAAAGAATATATTTATTAAAAATAGTGGGTACCTCAAAACTGTACTCACGGTACCCATAAAGATAAAAAATAAAAATAAAAATTCATAAAGATCTTTTTTTCTCATCAAAACTTGGCCCTTATCAATGAAAGTTATGTAAGAATGGACTATC
This sequence comes from Ailuropoda melanoleuca, assembly GCF_002007445.2. Lineage (NCBI taxonomy): Eukaryota > Metazoa > Chordata > Mammalia > Carnivora > Ursidae > Ailuropoda > Ailuropoda melanoleuca. Next base: position 129,098,379 of record NC_048222.1, read on the forward strand.
AGGTAAAGAATCATAGACATACTCAATTACTATTATATATATATGACTAAACCTAAAAGTCATATTATATATACCTCAGCCTTCCTTTTTTAATATATTAATAATGTAAAAGAAAACTGTATATAACTGTAAGTTATACAACTGTAAGTCAGTCTGTCTCACTGAATAAAGGATTTACAGTATTTTCATCCTGCAAAGCTCTACTAATCAAAAATCCAGTTTCCAAAGACACAAACTTTCAAAAGCTGGGTGGCTCTATATTTTATTCAAAATTTTTTTTCTGAACCACAGATGTTTTTGTTCAGGCAGTGATGTTTTGTATGTCTATATGCTCTGTTAGTTTTGAATCACACATTGAAGGGAAAGTCCCACTCACACACAACTGGGATGGAGCAACCACCCTGGTAAATAATCCCAGGTCCCAACTTTCTGTTTAAATATGCTGATTCAGGTTATTCAAAGTCACAATTATTCAAAACGTTTCAGCAACATGGGGCCAATTCATCCCTCACTTAAGCAGAAATGAAAAAAAAAATGCTTACCTTTTATGGTTAAATTTTCAAGTCCACATTCAAACATTATCCACCCCCATTTTTCTTGGCTGGGACCTATTCGAGTTACATCTGGAACAGCTTGCTGATCAGTTTCATCCACAAAAGTAAACTCATCCAACTCTTCAAGAGTAAATAAAACTTTGGACTTCTCAAAAGGAATAGCAGTGATGGCACAGGTACCAATATCTATTATCGAAAGAGAAGAAAATGACCATTTTTAAAGACAGGTTTGTATTTAAAAAAAAAGAGAAAGTAAACATTTGGCACAGTGTCTGTCTTAAAAAGATAACTTAATACTCTGTCAAAAAGAAAGGTAAATGAAGCAACGAATTTCTAAAATAATGCCTAATGTCCAACAATTTAAAAAGCGCCAGAATCACACTGACATAAAAGGGAGAAAAAAAGATTCCAAAATTAAGAAATAATTGCTCAGAGGCAGAATGAATTCATTTCTGAAAGATTATAGGGTACTCTAAAAATCTAAAGTAAAAAAAGCTCCTGAATAATTCAGCTTCATAGTAAACTATTTGTAAATACTTTCTCATCATCTTACAAAATAAAAAATCATTTTAATTAATTACCCAGCTACAGGAAAAACATTAGAAAATAGGAAAATTATAGCTTTTACTAAAGGATTGCTTTATGCTAACACATTTTATATAATTACAATTCATAGCACACATTGCCATAATTCCACCACTTACAATATGCGATATGGAAACTAACATCCTGCATGTCTGAAAAGTTTGTATTTTATTTACTTTTTTTCATTTCTTTCTCTGATTTCAGCTAATAAATACAGAAAAGCAAAAAAAAAAAAAAATTTAAAAAAATGTAAATTTACCACCCAGAGATAACTTGTTTACATTCAAATTAAATTTCCTTCTAGCTTTTTAGAGATTATTTTACAAACAAACCAGCTTTGGTTCCCATATTTCAAGAAACAGTAAACCATGATAATTTCCTGAGGGCATTAAAAATTCTTCAAAGATATTATTTTAATAGTTATATAATACACCATCATATGAAAATACTATATTTCACATTTATGATTAAAAAATCTTCCTGATCAGAGAGTAAATATTCACTTACATTTTTCTATGATTTTCTCATTATTTATTTTTTATATTTGCCTTTAATTCCATGAACTTATTCTGATGTATGATATAAGGTGAGGATTAAACTTAAATTTTATTTGAACTTTTTGATTAAGTAATACACTTGCATAGATCAAAGATCCAAAATGTGTGAAAGGTATACAATGAAAAGCCTCTGACACCACACCCAGGAATCCACTTCCTCTCCCTATAGGTAACAAACGTCATTAGATTATTGAGAATCCTTTCACAGACAGCTTATGAACATATAAGCAAAGACAATTACATATTTCCCTGCATTTTTATACAATGTTTTGTCTTTGATGACTTTTTTCTGCATAGTGTGCCTTTCAAAATTCTATTTAGTTACTTCTTATGCTCATTTTGCAAGTACAAACTGGTTACCAGTGCAAACTACAGAGCTAAGAAAAGTCTTTTTACATTGAAGCCACTGTATTTTATACCAGCTTTAGGACGATAGATCTCAGGTAGCCAAGAAAAGTCTCTTTATTTGGAATCCTCAAGTCAAATGCTTTGCTCTCAAACACAAGGATGGTAAAATAAGTTTTGAGAAAGCCACAACAGTTATACAGACCCAGAATACAGACAAGAATCATGGAATCTTCAGAGCCTACAGGATACAATGAGCAAATTCAAGGTAATCATTTGTTCATTCAGGATTGGTCACCTGTTCCACATGTAGATTTTAGCATAGCAATTGTCTCAAATAAGACTAACGAACTCAATGTTTTCTAGATTGAATTTCTGACAGTCTGAGATCATTTAAGATTCTAAATGCACTGAATTACATCAAAAATATTGAAAGGATATGTGACATCTCTAGGTTTCTCTTTCACCTCACCAGGGACTTTAAGAGGCATAGCCAGGAAAAAACTTAAGGTGGAAAAAAGACAGTCTCTTCAATAAATGGTGCTGGGAAAATTGGACAGCTACATGCAAAAGAATGAAACTTGACCACTCTCTCACACCATACACAAAAATAAACTCCAAATGGATGAAAGACCTCAATGTGAGACAGGAATCCATCAAAATTCTAGAGGAGAACATAGGCAACAACTTCTATGACATCGGCCAGAGCAACCTTTTTCACGACACATCTCCAAAGGCAAGAGAAATAAAAGATAAAATGAACTTATGGGACTTTATCAGGATAAAGAGCTTCTGCACAGCCAAGGAAACAGTCAAAAAAACTAAGAGACAGCCCACGGAATGGGAGAATATATTTGCAAAGGACACCACAGATAAAGGACTGGTATCCAAGATCTACAAAGAACTTCTCAAACTCAATACACGAGAAACAAATAAACAAATCATAAAATGGGCAGAAGATATGAACAGACACTTTTCCAATGAAGACATACAAATGGCTAACAGACACATGAAAAAATGTTCAAAATCATTAGCCATCAGGGAAATTCAAATCAAAACCACACTGAGATACCACCTTACGCCAGTTAGAATGGCAAAGATAGACAAGGCAAGAAACAACAATTGTTGGAGAGGATGTGGAGAAAGGGGATCCCTCCTACATTGTTGGTGGGAATGCAAGTTGGTACAGCCACTCTGGAAAACAGTGTGGAGGTCCCTTAAAAAGTTAAAAATTGAACTACCCTATGACCCAGCCATTGCACTACTGGGTGTTTACCCCAAAGATACAGACGTAGTAAAGAGAAGGGCCATATGCACCCCAATGTTCATAGCTGCATTGTCCACAATAGCCAAATCATGGAAGGAGCCGAGATGCCCTTCAACAGATGACTGGATTAAGAAGCNAAAAAAAAAAAAAAGAGGCATAGCCAGATCTATCATTCTAACTGCTACTGCAGTTTAGAGACTTGACTATCTGCTTTTGATACTGCAATTAATTCTTTTTAATGAAGTTGTGCCAACAGAACAATTTTAAAAAGAAAGACAATAAAGATCATACTCTCTCTTCTATAATAAGCAAGCAGATACCACAAAGAAAACTGGAGATAGAAGCAGTTCCTAATTTGGGCCATACCACTTACTTTCCTCCCAAAGTTTACCTTCCATTCTCATAGAATGTGAGTAAATAAATACATTGCAGCAATACTTGAAAAAAATCATGTTTCCTTTTGCAAAATCCTCTTACATTTATACACGTCAAAGAAAAAAATATTTGTTGTAGAATCCTACCTGTTGTATCAAGACCCCTAAGTTGCCCATGAACTCGATGAATATTTAACTTGGCTGCGATTTCTTTGCCTTTTTCTGCTCCAGCATTCGATCTGAGAGATCCAGATGACTGAGGCTGCATCTTAGTGGCATGGACATACCTATCAAAATTTGATGTTCTACCAGGTTCTGTATTATTTGAAGTCTCTTCAACCACACCTCTTTATGGAAAAAGAAAAAAAAAAGTATAATGGTTAACATTTAAATAATATAGTTCAGTAAAAACATTTAATAAGCAGTTTTATTTAAAAAATTCGTTTTAATTAAACCAATATTAATAAATTTTTCAGTGTTTACTGAAAAATGGTATGAGTAAAAACAGTACAAACTTTTAAAAATCTACTTTGTTATTCTATAGTGATATTTGAAATTCCAATACCAATTTTGAGTTTTAACATTAGAATTTCAGAAATGTATTTAAAAGGTTATGGCTTGCTCTTACATCCAACAAGAAAATTATGGTTCAAATTAATAAAATCTTTCTTACCTGTTCATACGAACTTGCGTAGCAATTCTGTCAAAACACAATGCGACTAGAGAAACATGAGTCACACTTTTACTAGGAGCTGTACTTGGAGATTCTTCCACTGAGGCTTGTAACAAACATAAGTTTACCTAACACACAAAACATCATAAATTTCAGAGATAAAAAGTGAAATATTATCACTTAAACATAAGATATACAGGAAAATGAAAAACTACTGTTAGGAATGGTATACCTAAGTGTCTGAGAGTAATGAAGATAAAGCTTATAAACACAGACTCATAAAGTAATCGTAATTCAATTTTTACCGGATGGATGTGGAATATTTTATTAAATACTACCTAATATTCCACTTACATATACTATTTATATTATTACTTTTTACATTAGATCATCAAAGGAATAAGATTTATACTCTTGATATTATAATCTATTCTACCACCATTCAGTTTAGTAAATACAAAGGATAAAAACCCCCAAAATGTTCTCCTCTTTCAGGAAAACTTTTAAAAATATTAAATTGTTACCTTTGGTATGCTAACATTAGCCTGAAGACCTTTAATTGTTACATTATCCTGCTTCATTACAAGATTTGTCTGTGCTTGTCCTTGGTTAGTCGTTCCTATGGTAGCATGTTCAGTTTTTGTTCCTCTAACATCTTGTTTGGAAGATAGCTAAAGAGATTAAAGCTGAATTGTTATTTCACAGAACTTTCATAATTTCCACATCATCCAACAGCAACTTGCTTATTCACTGTGCTCCCTTATGCCCATCTATATGCCTGCTGCCATCCAGTTTAGCACCCATACTCTTCAAGTCCAAACCTTGAAAAGCTAGGAAAAATACTGGCAGCTTTAGGGATGAGAGAAGTGATATAAAATAAAGTGAAATCAGTCTATAGAGAAACAGACAGAAAAAAATGGCAATAGGTATTATTTTAGAATCACTAAAATATATTTATTTGACAGCATATTTTGGATTTGATAATTGGCTCCTTGTTGACTGGGAATATTTTCAAATTTCTTTTGATGTGTACGGATCTACCTTGGCTACCTATATCACATGAAATGCCAATGTTTTGAATAGTTGGATCATTAAAAATAGTCAGCCTAACTTTACCTTGCCTCTGGTCTCTAGCCCAAATATGACCCAGATAAATTTCAAAGTCAAATGGAGAATCACAGAAGAGCACCAGGGTATGACTGCTAAGAAACCAGCCCCATAGCTAGAACTACAGCATAAGTAGACTATCACACACCAGGAGATGGTGACTTGATTCATTGAGATGAACAAAAATAATCTCAAAAATATTAAGATACAAATTATCTAATCACAGAGAAAAGTCAAAATAATATGCAGCTTTGCTTTCTTAGAAAATGAATGTACCAGCCTGAAGAATGCTCATTCACTTAGGACCAAAGCTCTTTAGGAAAAGCTTACAATTAAGCAACTTATGAAATAAAAGAAAAAAAAATAAAGCTATAAATTTAATAAATATTTTATTGCTATTTAATCCATAGTATATACATGGTATCTCTTAAGGAGCCAATAACATATAAAGACTATTTAGAAATGTCCATGTATTCCAATTTAAATGGCTAATAAAATTTTAATACCTCAGTGTTTTTTCAAGTTCAGATATCATGTATACATGAAGAGTACTCAGTTTGCTAAACTCATTGAATAAAAAATTCTTACATTTTCTGAGAAGGTAGTCTTGCTATTTTGGACAGCCTCCCTGAGAACTTTGGCATGGAGATCATCTACAATTGCAGCTGGATGGCGGGTACTAGCGCAATGAACCATTGCTTCAATATACCTGAGGGAAGAAAAATAATAAATGAAGAACTTCAATATCACTTAATACTATGGCTTAGTTTATCTAAATTGTTCCGTTATGTTCCATTCTAGATTTCATTCATGGTAGTTTTGTCTCCCTTAGGCTATAAGCTCCTCGCAGGACAGAAAAATCTATTATTTCCCCTTTATTCCTTCATTAAGTAGTAGTAAAAATATCAAAAATAATAATTAGTTGCTGGGTATTTGATCATTTTATGCTCATCAGCCCAAAGCAAAAAATGAAAAATATAATGCAATATAATTATTATAATATTGCAATTATTTATCCTGAAAAAGTAACAAATGATAACAGGCCTTTTTAAACATACTTTCATCTTTGTTCAACCAAAATAGCCATCATCAACATTCTTCTTCATGAACACATATCACATACACTAATCATATCACATATACTAAATCATTTTATAAAATCGTAGTTACAAACTATATTTTTCAACAAAATTAATACCTGTCTAACGCTTCAGCCACCAGGGGAGTCAGAACAATATCAACAGTCCCTTTTACTTCAACTATGGCTGTGGTCCTGGTCTGAGAGACTGGCTGATCCAGGGTCCACTCTTCCGTCAATGTTTCATCATCTGTGTTATCAACAGTTTTCTTTTCCAGAGGAGTATATGGTGTACTATAAAATTGAATAAGCAAAATCCATATTAAAAAGACCATGAAGAAGACCAGAAGTTAGAGTTTCCTTAAGATGAATGACCACTCAAACATTTATTTCAGCTAAAATTTTCATGAAATCAGACTAGATATGTTATGTCCCAAATGCTTTGTGGAGACAAGTGAGTTGCAAAAATGCAAACTGATCAAAGATGGTTAATACAAGTAAGAAAAGTAAGAAAAGAAAAAAGTAAGAAAAAAAAAGTTGATGTATTTACTTGATGGGGCTTTTCCAAAATATGAAAACTACAATACTGAATTCATGTTAGCTCCCAATTTCAATATGCCAAGCTATGGTCTGCACATTATGTCCAACAGAAATGCTAGTGGCTGCTTATGAATGTTGGCAAAACCATGACAGACAACAGAGTTGAATTATTTATGGTAATTAATTCATTTTTTAAAAATGTTCCAGGGTACTTGGGTGGCTCAGTAGGTTGACCATCTGCCCTTGGCTCAGGTCATGACCCCAGGGACTGAGGCCCGTATCAAGCTCCCTGCTCGGTGCAGAGCCTGTTTCTCTCTCTCCCTCTGCCAGCTGCACCCCCTGCTTTTGTGCTCCCGCGCTGTCAAATAAATAAATAAAATCTTTAAAAAAAAAAAAAAAGTGTTCCAGAACTAATCTTATTTTTCTTTCATTTTCCCAAGGCCCTAGACAATTCTTGCCACACGAGGGCCAATGAAATATTATTTGTTGGGGCACCTGGGTGGCTCAGTCATTAAGCGTCTGCCTTCAGCTCAGGGCACGATCCCAAAGTCCTAGGATCGAGCCCCACATCAGCCTCCTCCTCTATGAGCCTGCCTCTTCCTCTCCCACTTCCCCTGCTTGTGTTCCCTCTCTCTCTGGCTGTCTCTCTCTCTGTCAAATAAACAAATAAAAAAAATCTTAAAAAAAAATGTTATTTGTTAAGAATGAATAAATAAAAATGAGAAGCTGTAAGAAAAAAATGAAATAAAATGCAAAGCCAACTAGTTACTGTTTATAAGAAATGCACTTTAAGTGTAAATATTATAGACAGGTTGAAAGTAAAAATAATAAATAATAATGGAAAAAGATACTCCATGAATACATATGTATCACTAAGCCTAAGGAAGCTGAAGTGGCTAGATATCAAAGTGGACGTAAAAGAATTACAACATGAGCTAAAGAGCAAATCTGAGTAATGATAAAAGGATATAAGCAGACACAACACTGTGTAAAAACCACTAAGAGTTTCAAAATACATTAAGAAAAAACTGATAGGGGCACCTGGGTGGCTCAGTTGGTTAAGCGTGTGCCTTCAGCTCAGGTCCCTGATCCCTGGGTCCTGGGATCGAGCCCCACATTGGTTCCCTGTTCAGTGGGGAGTCTGCTTCTCCCTCTCCCTCTGACCCTCCACCCTGCTCATGCTCTTTCTCTCTCTAATGAAGAAATTTAAAAATCTTTTTAAAAAGATTTTAAAAACCTGATAGAACTGAAGCCAGGAATAAATTAACAACTTCAATTAAACTTAACTACTTTCCCAGCAACTGATAAAAATGGTGAACAACAAACCAGTAAGCTTATGGGAGATTTGATAACACCATCCACCAACTCTGCCATGTGTAGAACGCTATTCCATCCAACAATTGCAGGAAACACTTTCCTTTCTACTGCTTGTGGAACACTCACCAATACAAACTACAAGCTGGGGTACAAAACAAGTCTCAACAAATGTAAAGATCAAAATCATAAAGAACATACTATGTGATTACAAGAAATTAGAAACAAATGATATCTTTTAAAATTCTCAAATATGGGGAAATTAAATACTGCATTTCTAAATAAGCCATGGGTCAAAGAATTAAATTACAAGGGAAAATTTTTAAATAAAAAAATAATAAAGTTTATAGTCAAGTAAAGAATGGTTATTTCTCAGAATAAACTCTACATACCTAATAATCAAGAAAGACTGACTTTAAATTTAAAAGTGTATAAAAACTAATGATGTGCTGTATGGTGACTAACATAACATTAAAAAAAAAAAAAAAGTATGTAACTTCTACTTACTTTGAAGTTGATCCTGAAAGTTGCATTCCTCTGTCTAGTAAAGAATTAGCTGTGAGCCCCTGTTTGATAACCTAAAATAATATAAAACATTACTCACAGTCTAGAATCTTAATGTTATTTGTTCTCTAATTTTATGCTATCAACTGGTATTTGTGAATATCCAGATTACCTTGTTAATATGACTTTGATATGTACAATAAAAATACTCAACAGATAGAGGTGCCTGGGTGGCTCAATTAGTTGAGTGCCCAACTCTTGGTTTCAGCTCAGGTCATGACAGTTCAATTCTACTCAGGAGCCAAAGTACATGAGATCACATTTCCTTAAAGCTCTCACAAATTTCCTAATGAAATTTCAATGAAATTGTAACTATTGATACCGTGGTCTGTAACTCCTTAATGATCTGGCCCTTATTTAGGTCTCTAGCCTCAAAATGAGCAGTCTCCCTGCTAACTTACTTATGTGAACTGACTTCTTTCCCGCCTTAGAATTTCAGCAAGGCTCCTGCTTGTACTTAGGTCTTCCCATCATCAATTTCTTCTCATATTTTAAGTTTCAGTTTAAATATTACCTCCTCAAATAGACCTTTCATATCAATACAAATAGGTAGCTCCACCCCTCATTATTCTCTATCCTAGCATCTTTGGATTATCTTCATAAGACTCTTCTCAACTTGTAATCATATACTCTTCTGTTTTATCTATTAACTGTCTGTCTCCCACACCTAAACTCTAAATCCTATGTCCGTTTTCCTCATCACTGTATATCAAATGCCTGGCACCCAATAGTATATAATAAATATCCGAATTAAGAATGAATAAATTAACATTTAAGACACTTTAAATAAGTGTGTATGTTTAAGTAACGATATACCATATAAGATTCCCACACACAGTTATTCAGTTCCATAAGATTTTACCTGCTTAATTTTGTTCTTTAAAATCATAAAAGATTCTCTTATAAATGTATAATTTTATAAAAATAGCTTTCATATTTAGGCTATTATCACTAAATTTATTTTTATGTATTTTCAGTTTTCCTTTAAAAAGCTATTTACAGAATTCATTACAGAAATGGACAATAACCAATTCCTGCAAAATTATAAGATCTCAAATGTCAAGTGCATGAAATTGGATTTGCACAGTAGCAGTTACAGATTAAGTAGAAAGAATACCAGCTACTAAAAACAATTTCACAATTTTATTTTTAAGACACACAAAAATTTGAATTCAGAGACTGGACCTTAATCTTAGATTATAATGTAGACAGAGACTATATGTTAATTGATTAACACTGTGACACTCAAGTCTGAAACTATTCCTCAATTTGAGATGTTTAAATATAATACTCATCAATAACCCTGAGATTTATTGTCACACAAGAAGCTATAACTTCAGAAATTCTTTCTTTCAGAGGTAGTTAAAATGACTGAAAGAATAATTTTGGAAACATCTTAAAAATGGATTTATCTAAGTAAACATGTCAGTGGAAACTAATGATTTGGTTTATACCTTAAAAGTTGGAACAGAAAGCTGTTCAAATGATGATGAACTTTCTTCACTGGTTGGAGTATCCAGATCCAGGGGACGATGCAATGAGGACTTAGAGGTTCTTTTGTTAGTAGGGTGCTTCACTGACCAATTAATTACCTGGAACTGAGTAAGGTAAGTCTGATAACAATTCATCACAGGTTGTTGAGAAGTAATCTGTTCACTCTCTACTGTTTTCTCAACCTCTACAACATACGGATGTTCTATAACGTCATCTTCTCCACCTAATGCAGAAACAAACGAAGCCTGGGAAGGATGAGTTTTGAATGGCAGAGTTCGGGGATCCTGAATGCTTTCTCCATGGCCAGTAAGCGGTCCCTCCACACTGTGATATATGGAACCCCTACTGTAGTCAATCTGCTGTGCTTGCTTTTTCTTCTTTTTTCTACCTGGATAAGTTCCAGGGCCTTCATCACTACTAATGGGCTCAAATTCTTCAGCTGCAGAAAAGTAGGCTTCACTATCAGCCATTGACATGCTGGAATCCATTGACCGATATTGATGAAATGAATTGGAGTCTGCCGATGGTGTGTATGGGAATGAACCAAAACTTCTTCTCTGCTTTGGTGAGTCTAATACATTCTCATCACTTCGGGAGACATCACTACTAAACTGGACTCCAACTGTAACAGGCTGCTTGTCTCCATAAAAAGCAGCAGTAAGGCTCTTGGTACTCCCAAGTCGAGTAGAACATACAGAGGCTTGTCGTTTCAAGGGAGATTTCAAAGGAGATTGACCTACTGACTTTTCCTGAGTATTAGGAGACATGGGGCTGTTTCCCGAAATTTCTGTGGGAATACTAAAATGGAAAGCAAAGTTATTACCATTTACTATACACCGTATAATTTAAGCATAAATAGAAGTACTTATAAAAACTTTATAGTTTTAATCATTTATTTTACAAAGGAAAAATCTAAATCTTACAATGAAATATCTAAACAAAGTAACAAAACTGCACAATATGTGTTCATACCCCATGTAGTTCCAAAAAAAATTAAGGAAGTTTACAACATAATAAAAACTGAAACCCAAAGTATAATCTTCTGTCCATAATTCGTGGACACTAATGCATTTATAACTTTTTTTTTTACATCCTTTAAAAGTTTGTCCAACAAAATATACCAGGGCATTGATCAAATGAGCGGGACTGAAGGAGAGGAAGAAGTTATACATAGCCCCACTATCATGACCTTCAGCAACTGATGCTAGTGCCATTTACTGAGGCAGAACAAGTTGAGCATGAGAGGTACAAGGTCACTTTTTATAGGCTGAGTTTGAGGTCTCCATGAAACATACAAGTAGAAATATCAAAAAGGTAGCTGGGCCTATAGGGATGAAAGTTTTGGCTAGAGTTTTACATTTAAAAGATGTTGCCTACAGATCACAATTGAAGCCAAACAGTTATTGAGACTGTCTAGGGAAACAGTAGAGAGTGAGTGGGGATAAAGGTACAGAACAGAGTCCTGAGCATCCAGAACATCTAACAAATGGCAGGCTGTAAGAGGAAGAAAAAGAAGAAATGGAGGGAAAAAAATGGAGGGCATGGAAATAAGGAATAAGAAAAAATAGCCAAGGAGGTTGGAGGAAAATCTAAAATTTTCATATCTGTGGGATGGCAAGAAATATTTCTTTTCACTATATTTTTCTGTATTTTCCTATTTCTGGAACGAATATATCTGTGTTAATTTTGTAATTAGCAAGACAACAGCAAATGGACATTTAAAAATACGTTCGGGAGGAGAAAAGAATTTTCTATAGTGGGTGAGTTGAGAGGAAAAAGGTTTTTTTTACCAAAATTTTAAGTAATTATAATCTTACTATAATTTCTAATCTAATCTAGTTTCTAAATGTAATTGAATACTGACCTTACTTGGCCATCATCTCTTTTTGCACTATGCAAGAATTCTTTTTGTACCAAATGGTCATCAGCAACAGAAGAGGGACTTTCCTTTTCTCCAGCCAATAAAGGCTGAGCAGCACTAGAACTACTGTTCTCTTCTGAGGAAGAGGATGAGCTATGAGATCGTAATGGTACTTGAAGACTAAGGTGCTGAGTTTTTCTTTCTACTTCTATTCCCACTGATTTGTTTTCCCATTCTTTCCTCTTCATGCCATTCACATTACCTGAATAAACAAATAAAAAAGTAGGTTACATGAACATAATAATATTAAAAGCAATTTATGAAAAATAAGAGCACTTAATCCAATTCCCTATTTTTATAAATATAATCATTTTCTAAAAGCACAAATATGCAATTTCACAAAGCAATATGCCAAACACTATAGAAAGATATTTACATTACATATGAATCCAGAGTCCATAGACAGGGAATTTTTTTCTTATTTTTTTAAACTTCATTTCAAAATTTTCAAACTTACAGAAAACTTTAAAGAATAATACAAAGCCACCACATATCTTTTACTTGGAATTACCTATTTTAAACATTTTGCCACATTTGCTCTAATATGTATAATATATACATAATATTTTTTGAATTGAGAGTAATTTGCAGACATAGTGACCTTTTATCCTAGATCGTTAAAGTGTTTATTTCTGAAGAACAATATGTAATCACTATATAATTATTGACTTGGTAAATTTAGTATTTATACAAAACTGTTATCTAATCTACCATGTGCTTTCCAATTTCCTCAATTGACCCGATAATGTCCTTTAAAGCACCTCTGCCCCTTCCAGTACAAGATTCAATCTAGGATCATATATTATTGCATTCAGTTGTTATATATTCTTCAATGTGGAACATTACCTTAGCCTTTTATAAGAGCCCTATGACACGTTATATAAATTGGGGGTGGGGAAAATGACAATCCTAAATTGCTTAGATTAAAAAGAACAAACAAACAAACAAAACTCCTGCCCAGTTTCTATTCTCCTCCAGCCATCACTGTGTTACCAAAGAAAGAGGAGAATTTGCTCTCTTCCCTCTTTTACGCCATGTGTAAATTCCCTGTAGATTTCCTTCCTTCCCTTTGTGATGGTTAAACTTTGATCTGCAGATCGGAAAATCGAGCAGTGTTTATAATTAGTGCCAGCTGTAGTACAGTAGAAAGAACACTGAAGTGGCTCTGATGGCCCTGACTCTAGTTTCTGCTTAGCCATCTGATTTTGTGCAACTCCATCTCAGTGATGAGCCTCACTTTCTTCACTATAAACAAGGAAAATATAGAACTCACATGGTAGCTTAAAGATTAAATGAGAAAATGCCTGTGAAAACCTTTAAAAATAAACTTATTCAAATGTAAGAGTAATATTGTAAGAAAAATGATCAATTTTATTTAGCATCTTTCCTACCCTTTGAAACTCAAGAACTTTTGATGTTTGCAGATTTTATAGGATAATCTACTCTTATTCTAGGCAAAACTGCTGAAGTCAAACAACCTTAAATAAGATTTACATACTTATGTATTCATATTTAGTGAAAAATCATTAAAGCAAGAATTTGGTATATGTAGTCTAGCTCTTTCTTCTCAGAGCTCCTTACACATGGGAAATCAATGAACTTTTAAAGTTAAAACTTCTTCTTTCCTCCCTTTTTGTCTATGGACAAAAGGCAGTGTTATTAATGTTTTCGAATAGATCAAGGGAAAAAGGCTAACATTAGTAAAATATCAAGACTTTTCCACATTTCACTTCTTGACAGCATGACAACTTCAGCAGTAAATACTGCACTTAATTGTAGGAACATACAACTAAAAAACCCAAAGGAAAATCCACTTCTGAAGTCTTCAGAGAAAAGACACTAGAAAATCTAAATCCAGTATACTTAAAGCCACCATTTACTGCTCATACCACACTTGTGTATAGCAAAGTTATCCTACAGGGTCTAAGGAAAGGTAACATTTCTCTTCTTGAATGTTCAATTTTAGTGATAAGAATATCCTGCAAAATAGGTGGTAATATCAAGGCCAACAGTATAAATATTACTATTGTAAGTTTTCCTATAAAAGTAAACTGGTAAAACAACTGTTACCTTGAAGCATAGCTATTCTTAAGTAAATCTCTGGAAGCTGAGGTCTAGGAAAATAAAGATATATAAAGAAATCTCAGAATAAGCTTGGCTAGGAAAATCACCAATGTCAATAGATCTGAAGGATAGACCTGCTTTTGCCTTGTGTAACTGTAAAAAACTCACTAGTCTTCTCTGGCTTTAGTTAAATCACCTGCAAAACAAAGGAAGATTATACTGAATCCTACCTATGAGACTGCTCAAAAAATTGAGTTGAACAAAGTTAACACTGAACTTCTCTCAGAATGGCATAAGGATAAAGACAAAAAAGATTAGTACAAGTAACAAAATAACACATTACCATCTACAATTTTGGGAATTTCTTTAGTAATAATCCATTCTCCAGGCTGGAGCAGAGACTGTCCATAATACATATCAGACTCTGCACTCGTGCTTGAAAATGCAGAACTACTGGAAGGTGTCAGCTCTTCAAGTTTGAAGAAATCTAGGCCAGTTACTGTGCCACCAAAGAATCTGCAGCCACCGAGACAACCACACTTGTTCCTACACCTCTTATTCTTCAGGGTATCATCTGGCCACAAAAACCACAACCTAAACAGAACCCAAAACAAAACAGACAAAAGCAACAACATAACAAAAACTCATTAGGAAATAAACTTTTTGGCAGGTAATTAATTAAAAATAAGTTAATTGTTAATATTTTTAAAAGACAAAGTAAACACAAAAGCTTATTTTACTGTGGAATGTCTAACCATTTTGTTTTTCTTAAAAAAGGTCTCACCATGCTGAGATGAAAATAAGTAGGAACAGAGAGATACAGCATACATAAAAAAAAAAAAAAAAAAAGAACTAAAAAGCAGCAAATATAAAGATCAGGCATTTAAATCCGATTTAAAAACAGTAGTAAACATTCTCAAAAGGACTAAAAATTTTAAACATTAATGTAAAAAATGGATAAAACTATTGGTACAGATACTAAATAGATAATTTATCACCATTAGCATTTGAGAGCCTATTTCACATGGCAAATGCACCAAAATACTATAAATGTGGCGCAAATAAATTTATTTCTCAATAAAACAAAAATAATGCATTCTATATATATTAGAGGAAAAAACTGTAATAATTTTGTAGTAAGGACTCTGAACGAAGTATTAAGAATTAGGACAATGGGAAAAATGTGTGTAAAATTCTTTAGGTTCTGTGAATGATCCACACAAAAGCATGTCAGTATATATTAACTCTCCTACTTTCTTTAAAAAATATTATATAATACAAATATGGGAGATATGTCTTTATTCCTCTTTTTTTAACCTTAAATAATAAAATCACCTTCTATTAATAGTCTTGTTTTTCTAAGTATTTTTACATGCATTATCTCATTGGATCCTCAGGGCCCCCAAGGAAAACAGAATAGGTATTATCATTTTCATTTTACATTCACTCATTTATATTTCTTACATATATTTATTTGTGCCTAGTATTGTGCTAGGTGAAACCAACAGACATAGTCTTATCCATATGAAGTTCAGAGTACAGAGGCAAAGACAAGCCACAAACAAAATATCTAATGATAGATTATACTGAGTGCTATGATGTAAAAACAAAACAAAACAAAAGAAAAAATCAAGCTGTTGTGACAAGGGAAACAGAAGGAATCTTTCAAAAAGTAACATTTGAGATGTGAAAGATGAGATGAAATGTATCAAGACAGAAGTGAAATATCAGTCTAGAGAACAAAAGGAAAATTATGTGAGAAAACCTTAGGATTAGTGAGAATCTGACATATTATTTCAGTTAAATGTTGTCAAATTCAAATCATTTCTCTATTTTAAAGTATTCAGATTCAGTCACTCAGCAAACTATTGTAAGCGCTATCAAAATAAAAGACCTTATATATTCCACACACTTTTTTAGCTCATTTGTGTAGCAAAAAGCTTAGTAAAATGCATGGGCTTGCATTCATCTAGACATGGGTTCAAATTCCAGCTGTGCCACTTAATAACTCTAGGACCCTGGTCAAGTTAGTTAACATTTCTGAGCTTCAGTTTCCTCAACTGTAAAAGTGGTCTGATATACCTAATAAGACTGTTTTGAAGATTAAATGTGAAGCACCTGATATAAAATCTAGAATACAGAAGTTGTACAACAAATGTAAGCTCCCTTCCCTACCTTCATTACAATCCAATGCACTAGTTCTCAACTTTAGCTTGCATTAGAATCACCTAGAGGGCTTAGTACACTCTGGAGAGCAGGGCTGCACCCCCAGAGCTTTTGACTGAGGTCTAGTAAGACCTGACTATGTAAACTTCTAACAAGTTCCAAGGAGCGGGGTGTGGGGGGGAACTCACCACTGGTGGTGGTGGTTTGGGAACCATACTTTTCAAAAACACTAATCTAAAGAAACTAATGACCTGTGTGTCCAGTAACTTTTCCAGCTATATATATATAACCTCCTGGGAATCAAATATGCACAAAGGCAACCAAAGCTAAAGGTCAATGAGTTCCCACATTGGGAGAGGCAATTCCCAATATGCCCTAAACATCCCTACCTGTTCTTGCTGGGTATGCCAAGAATGCAAAGTCCTGACCAGGCCACTGCTTGGGATTGTACTGGCAGTAAACAACCTAAAGAGATGAGGTAATGTCTCACCCTGGAAAAGCGTAGGTTTGCTTCCACTTACTCTAAAAGTGGTAGGATCCTTAAGTTCAATATTCCTCTTCTATAATTCATCCCACTGTGTGTAGACATCCCTTCATGGACTTTTTGTGTCACCTCCAAAGGATTCATGAATAGGGGTATATAGCAAATAAAAATAAGTTTGTCCTATGCAATGTATGGGGCAATATGACACACCTATACTAAAAAGTTATTTGTTGTTTATCTGAAATTTAAATTTAACTAGGCATCCTATATTGCATCTGGCAACCCTACTTGGAGGGCGCAGGGAACCAATACAAACACATATGACTCTGGTTTGTGCTTTTGTTGTAATAAAGTTCCTTGTCTTTATTGGAGTCTTGTGTCTTCCAGCAGCACCCATGAAACTGTGGCAGGCTAACTTGTTAGCTTGCAAGTAGGATAAAATCCCACTCTTCACAATTATTAACAAAACGGAGCACTGAAACCAATCTAAATGTTTGGATTTACTTGAACACCTGGAACTTGAATCATGTGGTGCCATTTCCTTCACTTCATTAGCACCTTGTTCTACCATCTGACCAATGAATTAGACCCAGACACTTTGTTCATAGTAACTGGCTTCCTGAACAATAATTAAAAAAGAAACCAAAGTTTTTTTTAAAACATCATTCTCCACACACCCGCTTCCATACTCAGATTTACAAGATGTCAGGATCTTAAAGTAACTAAAAGATTAATGTAATCTCAGTAAAAAAAAAAACTCAGAATTTTTAAAAACTAGAACAATAGTTCTTTTGGGAAATTAATAGATGAAAATACCTAAACGTTTGTGATGAAATGGAAAAATAAATGTGCATTAGGTACAAATTTTTACCTCTGTATTTGAATACATATTTGCAAAAAATCTATTTACACCTTTGGCTGGATTTATACAAACACGCCATACAAAATCCAGATAGTGGGGCACCTGGGTGGCTCAGTCGGTTAAGCATCCGACTCTTAATTTCAGCTTAGGTCACGATCTTAGGGTCATAAGATCAAGCTCCCCATTGGGCTCTGTGCTGAGCATGGAGCCTGCTTAAGATTCTCTGCCCCTGCCCCCCCCCCAAGTGTGCGCATGCATGCACTCTCTCATTCTCTATCTCTCTAAAAAAACATAAAAAAAAACAAAAAAGCAAGAGTTTTATGTAAAGAAAAAAAAAGGGAATAGAAAAAGAAATAAGAAAATACAGATGCTATGTGATTACTACCAAAAGAAATATTTTCTCAAATTAGTACAAGAAATTACAAAGGTTAAAAACTGATATACTTGAATATACAAAAAATTAAAGTCTGTACATAAGACGAAAAAAATTTAAAAATGAAACAAATTGTAAAATATTAGCAACAGGGACTACTAAAAGGATATAATCTATAAAGAGCTCTTAAAAATTGGTAAGAAATACACCAATATGCCAATAAATAAATATACATAGAATAATAATATGCAATTCACAAATGAGGAAATAAAAACCACCAGTAAATACATGAAAAAAGTATTAATCCCAGAAATAAAGAAATGCAAAGTAAAACAAATATCATCTTTCAGTTATATAAAACACATAAAGGGTAGCAAAGATGCAGTGAGACACAGACTCTCCTAAAAAGCCATTGGGCATATAAAGTGAAATAATGTTTCTGGGAATTCGGGAATGCATATCAAAAGGCTCAGTTTTTAGCACAGTCACAGCCCCCCCCTTCTAAGGAAACTATTTAAAGGGAATTTAAAGAACATGTGGGAAAAGATTTTCTGTGCAAAAAATGTTCCTCTTCCATTACGTATAATGAGAAATTTAGAAACACTTATCTACGTGTTTAATACATAAGGGCAATGGCTAAATAAAGTACAATATATCTTTTTGATGGTGTATTATCATTTGTTTGAAAGGAACTTTATAAAATTTTCAGTCATATGGGCAGAAGCTTAGGACATTAAATTTAACACAAACATGCAGAATTTATAAATACACAATGATTTCAAGTATAAGAAAGATACATTAAAAATATGGGGAAGAAATATGACAAATTCAGTGTGGTAAGGTTATGGTAATTATTTTCCTTTATTTCATAATAGTTTTCTCTAATTTTAAAATAAGCTCATATTTACTTTATAATAGGGTAGATGGGGATGGAAAAAGTTATACTGGCATTTTAAATGGACATGATTCAGTAAGAGGCTTTGGCAACTTTTTAAATGGCAGATACAATTATTTCTTAATGATCGTTTCTTGAGGATTAGATTCCCTTAGTTTTCCTTGCAGTTGTAAGAGCCCACAAAAGGAAGAGTTTTGTAGAGTACATGGTGATAGCAATGATGTTTTCTAGAAATGATGAAATGGAAGTAGAAGGCTCTGGTGAGAGAGAAAGGGGGCAGTGCTCCATAAAATGTTATTTGGGATCTAGAAATTTAAACTCATTTCACTGCTAATACACACTGTATGGGCTTAGAAACACATTAAAAAACAGTGTTATTTCCATCAACCACACCATTACCAGAGATGAGATATACAACATATTTACTTAAATATCAGGTTCTTATACATTCACGGAGGTGTACCCAGCACAATCATATTATAGTCTTTATGTAAAATATTCCTATTCCTAACACTAGAATTTCTTCTATAATTATAAGGTAATTTTCATCTGAACTTGGGACTATTAACTTCCTTAAATTTCACTTACCTCTTAGTTCTGGCATCATGAGTTTCTAAGAAATGTCTTTGAGCCTCATGTTTAGAATGATGATCAGCAGCTAATGCAATATCAACAGTAATGAGTCCTAAATTGGCTGACCCTGCTTCAAGCCAATAGGCCCTCCGTAGTACTGCAGGCTGAAGTCCAACTCTGGAATTATTTAATTGTTCAATGTACTGTCTCACTTGAAAATCCTGAATTGCAGCACTTATTCCTTCCCCAACCGACTGATTGTGGAGATTACAGTTTGCAACTCGAATTGCACCCATCTAAATTGAATGAAGAAAAGGAAATAAAACTGTAGTTTCTGTATTCTTAAGCAACTTAAAATAAACTACAGAATATTTATTTCAAATTGCATGAAAGAAGAAGGGAAAAGAGAAAAAGGAAATAGAAAAGAAATGCAACAGAATAAAAGTAGACATTCAATTAATAAAAAAGAGGATAAAAGGAAAAAAACACAAGTCAAAAAGAAAACAAGAGGAGGAGGAAAGAAACGATGGTAGTAAGTAATAAAATCACAGACTCTTAACAAGGCTTAATTTTAAGCAGTAACCCACAAAGCACAGGTGGCAAACAAATGTTTTCAGGAGCCAGGCAGGATATAAATGTACAAAACCTAAAGGCATTCACAATTAAATCTTTTAAAAAATGCTACCAATTTAATCTCTGCCATAAAAGCAACCTCCAAGTTTACATCCCCGCCATAAAGCACAGTTAATGATAATTCAGTTAGAGTAAAATAGTAGTGAAAGCATGCTAAGAAACAGTCTAGAAGACAACATGGACGAGCCAAAAACAGAAAGCTATCTCCTGGAATTCTGTTATGTTCTGTGAGATGGCAAACTATAAATGTGTGTTCTATCTCAAGAAATGGACGTTTTGGGGCGCCTGGATGGCTCAGTCAGTTAAGCAACTGACTCTTGATTTCGGCTCAGGTCATGACCTCAGGGTCCTGAGACAGCTCCATGTCTGGCTCCAGGCTCAGTGGGGAGTCTGCTTCTCTCTTGCTCTCCCTCTGCCCCTCCCCCCTGTCCCGGCTCACAGTGGTCTCTCTAAAATAAATAAATAAATCTTAAAAAAAAGAGAAAGAAAGAAATGGAAGTTTGGTTTGGTAGAAAGGAAAAAGAACTACACTGGCCAAGAAATAGACAAGTGTACCTTTAGATTTGTAGCACAGCCATGCTCCACAATATAAATATCTGCTCCATCTACTGCTAAACGAGTCATAGTGTATTTCAAATCATCTGAAGTTGGACAAGGCCCAGGAATACAACTCAACTAAAAAGAAAAACAATTGAACATTTAATTCCTCACCATCAATTCACCATTTTGATACTTAACGTCTGCTGATTTAAATACAATTTTGGTTACATGCGTATTTTTTTAAAAAGCCAATTTAATCTCATTTTTTATAATGAAAAATGAAATTATCAGTAAATAAAGTCTTACTGATTAGAAACTAATCATAAGTAAGGATGTACCATTTTCATTCAAAAGGAGAAAGAAGCAAGTATAAATTGATAGAATATATAACTTGTTACTAAAACTCACAAAGAATAGTCAAAGTAAACTGGTAAGTAAACAGTGTCACAGGATTATTAGGAACTGTACAGGAGTTTAAAGTTGTGAGATTTTCTTATGAGTACTCTATAATACACAAACACACACACACTTGTTTTCACAAATATAGCAACTATAAATTTTATTATGATATCTAAGGATACTCCATACAAATTTAATATTGTTTTACTCCTGAAACAGATTTGGTTACGGTTAAGTTGGAAGAAAACACACTTCACCTACTTCGATGAACTTCTTGGGAAAATGGCAGCCCTGAGTAAATTACTGGCTCAATAGCATGCAATTGTTCATTAGTGGCACAGCCAGGACTACACACAGGTGTCTTGCATTATACTCAGTGTTCTATAAAAATAGGCATACCATGGAGATATTGCGGGTTCCATTCCAGACCACCCGCAATAAACCAAATATCACAATAAAGCGAGTCAAATGAATTTTTTCTGGCTAAAATCAAAAACACAAGAAACAAGAAGTGTTGGTGAGGATGTGGAAAAAAAGGAACCCTCGTGTACTGTTGATGGGAATGCAAACTGGTGGGGCCATTGTGGAAGACAGTAAGGAGGTTGCTGAAAAAAAAATTAAAAATAGAACTACCCTATGATCCAGTAATTGGACTACTGGGTATTTGCCCAAAGAATACGAAAATGCTAATTCAAAAGAATATATATACTTCTATGTTTACTGCAGCATTATTTACAATAGCCAAATTATGAAAGCAGCCCAAGTATCCCCTGATAGGTGAATGGATAAAGATGTAGTGTGTGTGTATGTATATATATATATACATACACATATATACACAATGGAATATTACTCAACCATAAAAAAGAATGAAATCTTGCCATCTCTGACAACATGCATGGATCTAGAGAGTATGATGCTACACAAAATAAGCCAAAGAAAGACAAATACCATATATCTCACTCATATGTGGAATTTAAGAAACAAATGAACAAAGGGGAAAAAACAGAGAGAAACAAATCAAAAAATAGACCTTTAATTATAGACAGCAGATGGTTACCATAGGGAAGTGGGCTTGGGGCTGGGTGAAATAGGTGAAAGGGGTTAAGAGTACACTTGATAAGCACAGAGAAATTCATGGAATTTTTGAATCATTACATTGTACACCTGAAATTAACATAATACTATATGTCAACTACACTGGAATTAAAATAAAAATTAAATAAAAAATAAATAAATACTGCTAAAGATGAAAAAATGAATTTTTTAGTTTCTCGGTGCATATAAAAGTTATGTTTACACTTTATACTATAATCTAAGTGTGCAACAACATATGTCTAGGAAAAATGTACATGTCTTTACTGCTAAAAAATGCTAATCATCATCTTAGTTTTCAGCAAGTCATAATCACTATTCATAGAAATCATTGTAACAAATATAATAATGACCAAGTTTGAAATATTGCAAGAATTACCAAATGTGACATACAGACATAAAGTAAGCAAATGCTGTTGGAAAAATGGTGCTGATAGATTTGTTTGATGCAGCGTTGCCACAAACCTCCAACTTGTTAAAAAACAAACAAAAAAACCCCACAGTATCTGAAAAGTACAATAAGACAAGGTATGTCTGTGTATTTCCCCCACACAAAAGAGACCTAAAAAACCCTGATCTAAAATGACAGAGGCACATCAATGATTGAACTTCATGAATGGCTGACTGCAAAGGGACACAAAGTAATTTTCTAAGGTGATAAAAGTGTTTAATTTTTAAAATTTTTAATACAACATAAACTTTGAATCTTAAAAAAAAAAAAAGGAAGGAGGAGACACCTACAAGTGTGTATGAATTATCCATAAGGAACTAATTGGTTGACATATAACTAAGGATTCCCTAGACCCTGGCAATATGTTTATAACATGAAAAAAATAATTTTATCACTAATTATAGTGGTTTCCTTTATTGTCAGTAAATAAGCAGAGATTTTGGACATAAAATTAAAAGCAGGATGAATTGTTTACAATTCACACTAATGTAATAGCAAATAAACATAGTATGTACAAAAGAAAAAAAAAGGAAAAACACATATAGGGAAGAAATTAGAAAGAAAAACTAAACGATTAACAATGGTTACCTCTGTTATAGAATTAGAATAAAAAAAATATTTTTGAACTGCCATGTTTTCTTGGCAAATGCCAACTTTATTAACCACATTATAAAAGAACAGGTATGTTCCAGGGAAGTCTAAAAACAATGTCATGTAAGGAATTTAACCTTCCTCTTGCTTCAGTTTCTATATCTTCTACATAAATATATAGCCATATCCGAAAGAATGTTAGTAACACAAGAAAACATGAGAGTTAACAGTAAATATGTAAGCAGTAAGATATAATCTTTATAATATCTCCATTTGTGAATCTGTGTTTTAATAATTACCTCATACATTAGATACTTGCAACTAAAATAACTGGCTACAAATCTGCAAAATAATTTTATTAATTAAGAAAACTGAACTATAATGTTTACTTCATGGCTATGTGTATTTGATTTAAAGCTGATATCTCAATCTTTCATTTTAAAAAAATCCATAAATGTTTATAATACTGCTAACATAACTGTTAACATACCTTGGATTCACAGAACCGACGGTCAAATCCATGCTGACATATTATTACTGATTTAGGTCTTTCCAGTTCGTACTCTCGACATACCACATGAAAAACAAATGTCTGTCCCCACTCCAAGAGACAAGCTAGCTACAAATAAGCAGTGACAGGTTGAGAACAGTGTTAGCATTCTAAACACGTGTTCAGAGTTCAAAAGCTTATCAAGAATATTAATACAGTTTGAAAGAACCCAAATGCTATCTTATACCTGATGCTACATAATCCACTTGTTAGCCAGAATCATGATTTTTCTACCTTGACATCATTTATAAGCTTATGTTATTTTTCATTTGTGAATGACAAAATGCATGACAACTGAAAAATTCAACTTCAGCAACTTACAAAGTAAGTACATTCCTTCAAGGTTATATCTTCCTTCTCATAAAACTAACTGGAATCCTCTCCACAGAAAAGCACCTAAAATTCTCTACCTAATAATAAACAAAGCTTGGATGTGAAATTACTCTCTAATTATCATAGTGAGCTACAATTTTGGAAAATCAGATATTCTGAAGATTATAGCACTTCTGTTTACGTAAATAGAAACTTAAGTATATAACAATTCATCAAATCGTCAGTTTACAAAAAAACCTTCACTTTATAATTGGAGTTGTCAACAATAAACACTGAAATATGGGTATACATGATATTATTCCCTTAAAAAAGTACAAATTTAGAGCCCCACGTCAGGCTCTTCCGCTGGGAGCCTGCTGCTTTCTCTCCCACTCCTCCTGCTTGTGTTCCCTCTCTCACTGGCTGTCTCTCTCTCTGTCAAATGAATAAATAAAATCTTAAAAAAAAAGTACAAATTTAAACTATCAGAAAACAAGAATTTCATTTTTAAAACATACAAAGAACGGAATAAACATTAAAAGCACCTATGGATTCCTGAAACACTCACTAGAAACAGTGAAGCCAAGATTCTAGTGCAGAAGAAAGAGAAATGTTTCATCTTCCAGTAGGGGCAACTTATAAACACATGAGATTCTAGCAATTGTTAGATTAATGGAATTGTGTCCAGTTTTGCATAATCAGCATGGCTTTACTCTATGTTTATTAAGGAACAAACTTTTTTTTAGATATTTCAGTATTTACTTGTACATTAGAGAAAACAGATGGTAGATAAGAAGGAGAGGACAGTCATCAGGCCAGTGAGCACTGAATATTTCTTTCCATCCATTTTTTTACATTCTGTTATGTATTTTACTTTTACATAAAATATCCCTTTTCAATTCCATTTTCTTATTTCTAGAATCTTAATTATTGCTGCCTTCTAAAAATTTCTTGCAGATATGCGAGGTATATAGTCTTTATCCACCTTCTTGTTGCTATTTCCTACCTATAAATGTTTCATACACATTCTGTAATTTTTATTAAAATTGAGTATGTTCATTTCACAGATTCAAGACCACATTCCAGTCTTTTTAAATGCCAAGATAAGTATGTATATTATCATAAGTATATGGATCAACAGGTGAAATGTTACAGTAATAGGGCTATTCAGCTAAGTTTCAATGGTCCATTTCTAGAACTAAACGATCCTTATGACCTCTGAGTCTTCTAAAGATTAAAGGGGACAAGAAGAGGAGGGGGATTTTATCCAGAAGGATCACAACCCACACTCTAGACCAGGTTTACTTACCAGCAAATTTGTTTTTATTTTTTTTAATCCACATCATTAACAGCAGATAGAAATGATGTTATCTTGCTTTGAGACATGACAAAAACCAAGTTACCTAATCCTGAACACCATAAACAATATTTTCAAATCCTACTTAAGAAATACACAAGAAAGCAAAATTCTTAAAAAATTATTCTATACACTGGGGAAAAAAAGAATTTTTCAACAGCGGAGAGACAACTAATAATATGTAAAATTTCCAGACCAGTTCTCATACTGAGTTTTTCCCAAAGTCTCGATCTTGAAAGTGTTATGCAGAGCTATAAAACATACCCTTCAATTTTATGTGACTCAGAAAAGTGAAACTTGTTTCTGACTCATCTATTGCTCAGAAAATTCTGAAGAGCAAGAATGACTCCCACCCAAAAGCAAAGAGTTGTCTGGCCATCAGAATGCCATTAGTGAAGATGCAATTAACATTCAAACAGGCATACAACTTACTTTTGGCAAAGTGGGTGAACAAAGGAAAAAGAAAGTAAGTCAGAGAATCATACCTGTGGTGCTGTGACCTTAGCTGTAAGACTTCCAGCTTGCACATCAATTAACCATGCATATTCTAAGGAATCACTTCCCAAAGGAAGACCCTCTGCTGAGAACATAGCATGTGCTCTCAGCTGGAGACCTGACAAATTGATGTGACCCTCCCTGAGTACTTCATCCACAGGGGGCCTCTGCTAAAAACAATAAAAAGAAGACTGTTAGAAGTATAAGAAAATAAGCATTATTATTTCTAGTTGTTTGTTTTCTTCAGAGACTAACAGTAAAAACATGCTATCTGGAAAATAAGACTCAAGGAGCCATAAGATCCTAACACAACCTTGTACCGTAGTAAAGAGTTTCAGTTAAGCTTCTTTAGTGACAATATCCGCAAGAGTCCAACTGCAAAGCAAGATAGCAAAGTCCTAGAAAGAATGAGACCTGTCTGATAGAAATGAATGGCTCAATGAATAAAAAGAAATTAGTACTCTGACTGACAGGGAATGTAAGAGACTAATCTTTGGTGGGAAGGCAGGAATAATGAAATTAAAATACTAAAAAGAAAAAAATAAAATAACAGGGAAGAACAAAGACCACTGCAAACATAAAATGAAGAACTAGGGAAGAAAGCCAGCTTTCATACAGATTTTGAGAACTACATAAATATAAAAAGGATAGATCTATCTTACATTAATTACATACTTACTACTGAAAAGCAACAAATCTTACAGAAATTACACACTTACTACTAAAAAGCAGCAAATATTTCAAAGAGAAAAGTTCTGGGACTTACTCAAAAAGCTATGTCCTAAAATAGGGTATTCCATGGAACACTAGTTCCACAGAATATTGTTAGCAATATAGAATCATATTTGGCAATGCCCTACCCATTAGTCACCAATTTCTGAGGCCCTGCATTAAGACTAATGCTATCAGGAATAAGCAGCTAAATCCTGGAGAACTCACCTGTACCAAAGGTTTCAAATTTGCCAGATTCACCAGAGGAATCACTATGGCAGCTGCAGTCTTAAAACAACACGTATTTCTTAAATAACAAGACTTAAAAGTAGAATGACTCTGATACATGGGCTCCAAAATGGACCTTGTGTTAATTGGGCATGAAAACAACACTAATCTCAGGGTACATCTCCATCAGCGCTATTGGGTGACCAGGCGCATTGTCAATGAGCAGTCATATTTTGAAAGGACTCTCTTTTTCTGAGCAGTAGGTCTCAAAAGTGAGCTTAAAATATTCAGTAAACAATGTTGTAAAGAGATAGACTGTCATCCAGGCTTTGTTGCTCCACTGATAGCACAGGCAGAGCAGATTTAGCATAACTCTTAGGGACCCTAGAATTTTCAAGCATTAGCTTCAACTTAAAGTCACCAGCTGTGTTAGCCTGTAAGTAGAACTTCAGCCTGTCCTTTGAAGTTTTGAAACCAGGCACTGACTTCTCCTCTCTAGCTACGAAAGTCCTAGATGGCATCTTCAACCAGAAGGCTATTTCATCTACTTGAAAATCTGTTGTTTAGTACAGCCACCTTCATGAATTAACTTGGCTAGATCTCCTAGATAACTTGCTGCTTTATCTCGCACTTTGGTGTTATGGAGACGGCTTCCTTCTTTAAACTATGAACCCACTTCTGCTAGCTTCAAACTTTTCTTCTGCAGCTTCCTCACCTCTCCCAGCCTTCACAGAATTGAAGAGAGTAAGGGCCTTGCTCTGGATTAGGCTTTGGCTTAAGGGAATGCTGTGGCTGATTTGATCTTCAATCCAGACCACTGAAACTTTCTCTGTATTAGCAATAGGCTGTTTTGCTTCTTGCTTTGCTTTCTTCACTGGTGTATTTATTGGAGTAGCACTTCTGATTTCCTTGAAGAACTTTTCCTTTGCATTCACAACTGGGCTAACTGGTGCAAGAGGCCTAGTTTTCAGCTTAGCTTGGGTTTTGACATGACTTCCTCACTAAGCTTAATCATTTCTATCTTCTGATTTAAAGTGAGAGACATGCAATTCTGCTTTTCACTTGAACACTTAGAGGCCATTGCAGGGTCATTAGCCAGCCTAATTTTAACACTTTTTTTTTTTTGTTTAAGAGAATAGGGAAGCCCAAGAAGAAGGGAAAGAACAGGGGAACAGCCGGTTGGTGAAACAGAACACATACAACATTTATCACTTCAGTTTGCCATCTTATATGGGCACAGTTTGTGGCACCCCAAAACAATTACAGTAGTAACATTAAAGATCAGTGAACACAAATCACCATAACAAATATAATAATGAAAAAGTTTAAAATACTGTGAGAATTATCAAAATGTGACAGAGACATGAAGTGTGCAAATGCTGCTGGAAAAATGGCTTTGATAAACTTGCTTGATGCAGAGCTGCCACAAACGTTCAATTTGTAAAAAATGCAATGTTTGCAAAGTGCAATAAAGCAACATGCAATAAAATGAGGTACGCCTACTATTTCAAAAGTCTGATAAAGGAGACACATTCTGTGGCAAAAATAAGCATATACTAGGTGTTAAGTTTCAGCTACTATGAGGTCAGCCATGTCGAATATATACACATATGAAAAAATTAAATTCTATGTAGAAAAATACGGTCAATTATGCAGAAGAGTTGCAAAGGGGGTAGGCTATTTTATATAAAATGATCAGTTACTACACAGAATCCGTAGTAAGTTATCATCTGTTGTGATTTTGGGGTATCAGATTCATCCTCCCATTTATAATTTTACTTTGCTTTATATTAAAATCTATTTATTCTTCTAAAGCTCACAACTTGACTAAAAGTAGAGAAGAGCCCTAAAGTAGTGTTAAATGAAAAGTGAAGCCATTTGGCATTAAAAAATAATAATAACAAAGTGATAATCTACCCAAGAATGTAAATTATTCCCATTTGCTGTATATCATTGGTTCCCTTCCAAAAGAGCCCTGGGGATATCTTGAGGGGATTAATAACGTGTCTTGTAAGTTGGTTAGGTAAAAAGAATAATCCATGTGGATATATATGTTTTGCAGATTTATAGTACTGGTTAATATGAATATTGAGGTTGTAATTTTCAACAGAATCCACCAAAATTGTATACATTTTCCTTCCATAATTATATGAAAAAGTTATAAAGTATTTCTTTCCATTTCTAAAAATAATAGATAAAGAATATAATTATATGGTATCACATAAATAGGTTACAGAAAAAAAGAAAAAGAAAACTGAGATCCTTGAAAAACTCACGTGTATATACAAAACTTCTTAATATGGTTAAATTAAAAGCCTCTAATTTAAAGAGCTATATATTCCACGCACAGAAGCTAACACACTGTTTCAACCCCAGAAACAATAATAATACATCTCTAAGTCTCTACCATAACTCATTTTCACATTACCTGATAGTTATCACTGACAAACACATTTAGGGGTGACAGGACAAGTTGCAGCATGGTTTCCCGAAATCCTTTTTTCATTTCAAAGCACAGTCTTTCCAAGAATGCTGTAGGGCACTCAGGGCCATCAGTGGTTCCATGCTAAAGTCAAACAAAATACCATATTCCAAGATATAGAAAAAATAAGACAAAGGAAGTACAGGAAAATAAAAATTACATTTATATAATTAAGAGATTTTGATTCTTAAAAAGGAGAAACAGTGCTTATTGATAAAATTAACTATTCTGTACCCCAGTAAGAACATTAGATTCACTAAGCACCAGAGGTGACTCCTCTACTGTGCAACCCTAGGTGCATGATATGCAGCCAGTAGGCAGGACAATGCTCTAGGGTCTCATCCTCCCTATCTGGCCTCACTCCAATGACCCTGGGTTCTCTGGGCAATATAATCTCATTCCAAGTCAGCCCAAACAGTCCATTGGTCAACCTTAGACTTGAACTAGGATTCTGTGCTGGATCTGAACCCCTGAAAACAAATCAACCTAAGGGCCAAGCTGAATCTTGATTTTGTAGTAGGTTCACCATAAGGCCCCCAAATGGTCTAGAGTTGGATAAAGGATAAGAAAACGTAAATCCTACGGTATCCGTCAGGCTAACTATAAACCCAGCAACTCAACGTTGTGACAAAATATTCTATAGTTACACAGAACAGCAAGAAGGAACTAAAGTGAAAGAAGAAAAGCAGAAAATTATAATGATCAAGTAATCACATTATGAAGAAAATAATAAACTAGCTTTGTAAAGGTAAAAGGATAAATTTTAATGTTTTCAAATCTGATTTTTTTTATTAGTGTGTGCATGTGTGTACACACACCTACAGTTTTCTAAGTTGGGTAAATTTCATAATATACTCCAGACTATTTTGATACATAAACACTTACAACAGGAAGACGCCCATGAACTTTGTACAAATTAACAAGTACAGTAATGTCCCAAGGACGTAAGGTAAGCGGATGAATTAACTTGGCTGAACTTTCATTTTCCTTTTTCTCATTTTCCATTCCAACAGCAGTCCACCCAGAGCTGGATGATGTTGACAGTGACAGAACAGGACTTGAAATAATCTCTTCAAAATCCATATACATGTCATCTTCCCCAAAGTAGTTTTCCTATAAATATTAAGAACAAACTTCTACTACTACTGAAGAGATATGTAACAATAACTATTCAACTTAGAGCCTGAATGTTGTAAACCAAGCATCTCCCTAAACTATTTTATTTAGTTAAAAGAATATGGTCTGCTTCCTTGAAATGAAAAACAAACAAAAAAAAGATACATATGCTGAAGACAGACTTACTTGGCTACTTAGTAAATAAACATTCTGTAGCAAAAAAAAAAAAACAAACAAACCCACAAACAAACATAAAAAATTATGTAAGTTTATAGTAAAGCTTCATGACAACACCACCTCCAATTATAGCAAAAACTTGCAATTTAGGTCCTAGAAGAAAGCTTCGAAAATCTGTAATGTTCAACAGTTTTCAATCTTTCTCAGAGTTCTAGGGCAATAATACCCGAAGACATTCTTTAAGGGAAGATCAATTCACTGAAAATCAATTTGACTAAATCCAATTAGCTAACTGCTACAATTCATATATTCTGGGTGAAATATTTATCAGAAGTGTTTTTAACAACTTAAATAAGAATCTTCAAATTTAGTCACTCATGATAAAAAATGTGTTATCAACAGTTACCAAAACATCCTTTCGTATAATTCACCCTGGTTTCTTATGCAAAGTATTTTAACTATTAATATTATGGTTCCTTTTGCATCAGAATTTAAATCTATTATTATTTTTTTCTTTTTTTAAGGTTTTTATTTAAATTCCAGTTAATCAACATACAGTGTATTGTTTCACGAGTAGGATTGAATGATTCATCACTTACATACAACACCCAGTGCTCATCACAAGCTCCCTCCTTAATCCCCATCACTTATTTCACCCATCCCCCACCCCCTCTCCTCTGGTTACCATGTTTGTTCTCAAGAGTTCTCAATAGTTAAGAGTCTGTCTCTTTTCCCCTATGCTTATTTGTTTCTTAAATTCCACGTATGAGTGAAATCATATGGTATTTGTCTTTCTCTGACTTACTTTAAATGAAATTCTTTTTTCTTCCCATTATTCTGAATTTAAATTTTATCTATTTGATCTGTCAACACTAATCAAAAGTTGTTCAAATATTCCTGTTAACACAGTTAACAGTATTTGTTCAATATTAGAAATCAAGTCAGTATTTTGATAAATTCTGCACTTTACTTATTGACACATTTATTTTCTGGCTAGAATTCTAGTCAATTAATCAGGCGATTTAAATATCTTTTCAGAGGAAAGGACGTTGAAGGGTTTACAGTCATTTGGTTAATTAGTGGTAGGACTAATAATAAAATCCCAAATCTATGGACTCACAAAACTGATGCTTTTTCCTCATTCTCTGTTATTATCTGGCTCTAATAATACAGGTCCTACTTAGAACCTGCTTGACATCTTTTTTTTTTTAAGATTTTATTTATTTATTTGACAAAGAGAGACAGCCAGGGAGAGAGGGAACACAAGCAGGGGGAATGGGAGTAGGAGAAGCAGGCTTCCTGCTGAGCAGGGAGCCCAATGCAGGGCTTGATCCCAGAATCCTGGGATCATGACCTGAGCCAAAGGCAGACGCTTAATGACTGAGCCACCCAGGAGCCTCCAACCCCCCCACCCCGCTTGACATCTTGATAACTGCCTTTATTATATAACTCTGAAGCATGGACAAATTGAAGCACAAATACAAACATAAATAAACATTAGTTTTTATGCTAAATTCTAACTAAATTTCTAAAACTTAAAAATATCTAATTGATTTCAATCAACATTAAAGATCTAGAAGTATTCAAAGCAGCAGTCCTCAGATCATTTGAGAAACCTTTTCAAAATACACATGCCATTCCATTCCTGGAGACAGTTCAATAGGTTTGCCAGGTGCATGGATTTCAGAGACAGAAGAAAAGTAAAATACTTCCTTCAGTGATTTTATCTACAAATGGCCTCCAGACCCAACAACTTCTACTCTATCCTTCCTCCATACAACTGATCAATGAAATCAGTGTACAATGTTCACGTTTATTAGCTTTTGACATACTAAGAGTTACCAACAAATCAATAAGTTATACTCATTTTAGCCAATTTTTAATAATCCTATACTATAAATCTCTCATTTTTAAAAAATTCCTTAGAAGTCTCTTACAGTCTCTGGCAATTTTTAACCTTAAAAACAGAAGAGATTCGTGTAGATTATTAAAAATCAAAAGAAAAATATTCTCTTGGGCCTAATGTTCAATTTTTATTTATTTTTTATTTCGCATTTATTTATTTATTTATTTTACAGGTTTTATTTATTTATTTGACAGAGAGAGAGATAGCCAGCGAGAGAGGGAACACAAGCAGGGGAGTGGGAGTGGAAGAAGCAGTCTCCCAGCCCTCTAGTGGAGCAGGGAGCCTGATGCAGGGCTAGATTCCAGGACCCTGGGATCACACCCTGAGCCGAAGGCAGCCGCTTAGCTACTGAGCCACTCAGGCGCCCCTAATGTTCAATTTTTTTAAAAAAAAAATCTCCATTTAATTATCTGAAACAGAAATAACTCATAGCAAATTCTTTAGGGAATACTGAATCCCCAACATAGAAGAGAACATTTGCTAATTTTTATTAAATGTGTCAATGAATTTTTTAAAGAGTTATAAAACTCTAGGAGTCTTTTATGAGTTACCATATTAGTACATATTGAATATTATCAACAAAATGTACTTTTAAAATTATAACTCCCTTAAAACATTAGCCTCATGTTAAATTTTTAATGTTGAGTGTGTGATTTAAGTTTTGTGTGTGTTTGTTTTAGTTTTGTTTTGTTCTTTTAGTACGTGAACTCCATCTGTAAAGATTAATTTCTTAAGGATTCACTAAAAAACATTACCAAAAGGTTGGCCAAAGTATAAGGTAAGTAGTAATATATTATGGCAAGCTTCTATGGTATTTTAAGATTAATAAATGTAGACAAATATTTACAAATACAAATAAAAGTTCCATTTCCATGTTATGGTAGATAGTATGCGAAACTGAACTATCTCTAAAACAAATTCCAAACAACACTAGAAAAAAAGCAGTAACTTACATAACTGAAAAAAATGTGTTCTTTTGTCAAGTTTGCAGCATGAATTTAAAAAATGACAAAACAAGCTTATGCAATAATGCTCATTTCTCAAAAAAGAGGAAAAAGAACTATCACTATAGTTAAAAGACAGCTAATAAATTCTGAGAAAGGGGGGGAACAACCTACAGGTACTCTGCTTCCAATACTAAATTTTTTTTAATGGAAACTTGATAGCCACGCTTCTGTTCAAGACTATTAAAACTGTTTCTTTCTCATAAAGAAAACATATATGCCATATATACTCACCCTTAATCCACAGTTTCTACTGACTACCACTGACATTCTATCACTATTTAGATTCAGATTTCCCTTCTTCCATTAAGAAAAAATATAATAAGACTAAAAGAAGTCAATTCAGAAGATGTAAACATTTCCATAAACTATTCTCACAAATTTTAATGCATGTTAGTATAGATTCCTCTCAGAGTTCCTGGTAATAATAATGGTAATCCTAGTTTCTTTTGTGGATTTTGGAAATCAGTTTTTCATAAACAAACAAATATGAATCTTTTTTTTTCCCCTAGCCTATCCTTCAGAATTTCTTGATGTTTATTTCTGGTAACTAAGGAAAATACAATCTTGGTTACATGAATTTTCACATTCTCTTTGTTTTCTTTAATATAGACATACATACAATCTAACACTAAGTAGAACATAAGTTATACATTAAAAGAAATGAAAAAAATTGAAAGAAATATTTAAGATAGAATACATCTCCATGTTAGCATGACACTAAGTTTTCTGGTAGGCAGAAAGAAAAAAAGAAGAAAAGGGAAAAAGACTTAAAGAGTTACTTATATTCCTAACAAAAGGAAGCACAGAGTTCATTGGCCTAGAAAAATTGTCATGTTTTAGATACATATTTTTAAAAATATTTCAAAACTTCAAAAAATTTAAATTAGGAGATACTTCATACAAGTTCTATGTTAATTTGATGAATGCAAATACTAATACAAACTTTAGTACAACAAACCTTTGACACTACTAAACAGTTGTTATAAAATCTTAATGCATGGAAGAGACTACATCAAAACAAACTATCAAGAGAGGTTACATTTATGGAGAACTTGTAAAGAAATATTTTTAAAAAGGCATTTACTCCTTTCTCTTTATTCTTCTTTGTTATAGTCCTCTTAATTTTGATGAAAATGTATTATTACGGAATTTTTAAAAGAAAAAATTGAGGTATATGAGTATACATCCAGTAATGCAAAAAAACAGTGACAATACCTCTTTAGTAGTATTCAAAGCTGGTATTGTAGCAATATAACCATCCTCATTTGCTAACTAAATCATTACTCACATTTAAATTAAAATACAGTTCATCCTCTTCAGGGAAATTATAACTTGAAAATTGCATTTTAAATCCTTTATAGTTATTCATAAGCAATCCCAAGAAAATAAGATACTGGGAGAAATAGTTGAAGAATACTTTAGGTCAAACAATGGTCACATGAAAGAAAGAAGAAAAAATGTGTGTATGTGTGTGTGTACATTTGTGTGTGTATTTCTCCCCTTCGAATATCTGAAGAATCACGCCTTCAGGAATCTCTCTTAAAAGCAAACCAAAACTTTAGATTTCCACAGATATTAAATACATTG
This sequence comes from Ailuropoda melanoleuca, assembly GCF_002007445.2. Classification (NCBI taxonomy): domain Eukaryota; kingdom Metazoa; phylum Chordata; class Mammalia; order Carnivora; family Ursidae; genus Ailuropoda; species Ailuropoda melanoleuca. The sequence continues at coordinate 129,133,806 of NC_048222.1, forward strand.
TCCCTTGCGTCTTTTATCTTAAATTATGTCATCTGATGCCTTATGGTAGTTTATAGTAAATAAAAGATGGTAAATCAAATATAAAAAATTTTTAAATATAAAAACCTATTCAGCTAGCACTTCTTCCAGAGAACCTTTATTAATAAACCTTTACTGTCTTTCCCTAATTAACCCTGATCATCCTAGACCCTTTCCACAATTAATTACTCCTGTCACTATACATTATGGGATTGCCTATTACCTAAGCATTCAATATCCAAACCTCCACAGTTGTGAAAGTACAAAAGGAAGAGAACAAGTAAACACTGACAAAATCTATCCCACAAGTACTGCCCATGAATGCTAATGTTTGGACAATTTGTCTCATTTTGTTTATCAGATGTAGTAAAGCATCCAATAGTATGATGAAAATCTAAAGCAAAGTGAATTAGCAAAATCCTGAAAAAATGCAAAATTTCATGAAGTTGCTAAAAATGATATTGGATAACCACTCAAATCACAGGGAAAGCTACCAAGGATAAGTGAGGATCTGGAAGGGTTAGAGCGGTTACCTATAAAAAAGAGTAAATCAATAAGAGTTATTGATGACTTGCTGGTGACTTTTTTACAGTATGACTTGAATTATCAAAAGAAAAAAAGTGATGTGTAGAAAACTTACAAAGTGCTCACATATTTTTCTTAAAATAGCCTCTCTTCTTAGAAACAAAAGATAAAATGAACTTATGGGACTTCATCAAGATAAAAAGCTTCTGCACAGCCAAGGAAACAGTCAAAAAAACTAAGAGGCAGCCCACGGAATGGGAGAAAATATTTGCAAAGGACACTACAGATAAAAGACTGGTATCCAAGATCTACAAAGAGCTTCTCAAACTCAATACACGAGAAACAAATAAACAAATCAAAAAATGGGCAGAAGATATGAACAGACACTTTTCCAATGAAGACATACAAATGGCTAACAGACACATGAAAAAATGTTCAAAATCATTAGCCATCAGGGAAATTCAAATCAAAACCACACTGAGATACCACCTTACGCCAGTTAGAATGGCAAAGATAGACAAGGCAAGAAACAACAATTGTTGGAGAGGATGTGGAGAAAGGGGATCCCTCCTACATTGTTGGTGGGAATGCAAGTTGGTACAGCCACTCTGGAAAACAGTGTGGAGGTCCCTTAAAAAGTTAAAAATTGAGCTACCCTATGACCCAGCCATTGCACTACTAGGTGTTTACCCCAAAGATATAGACGCAGTAAAGAGAAGGGCCATATGCACCCCAATGTTCATAGCTGCATTGTCCACAATAGCCAAATCATGGAAGGAGCCGAGATGCCCTTCAACAGATGACTGGATTAAGAAGCTGTGGTCCATATATACAATGGAATATTACTCAGCTATCAGAAAGAACGAATTCTCAACATTTGCTGCAACATGGACGGCACTGGAGGAGATAATGCTAAGTGAAATAAGTCAAGCAGAGAAAGACAATTATCATATGATTTCTCTCATCTATGGAACATAAGAACTAGGATGATCGGTAGGGGAAGAAAGGGATAAAGAAAAGGGGGGTAATCAGAAGGGGGAATGAAACATGAGAGACTATGGACTATGAGAAACAAACTGAAGACTTCAGAGGGGAGGGGGTGGGGGAATGGGATAGACTGGTGATGGGTAGTAAGGAGGGCACGTATTGCATGGTGCACTGGGTGTTATACGCAACTAACGAATCATCGAACTTTACATCAGAAACCGGGGATGTACTGTATGGTGACTAACGTAATATAATAAAAAAACATTAAAAAAAATTAAATAAAAAATTTAAAAATTAAAATAAATAAAATAAAATAAAATAGCCTCTCTTCTTGATCATGCTTGATCAACCTTCAAGAGCTATCATTCTATGCATTCATACAATGTCAATGGAAAAATTAGACTAAAATGAATCAACACCTGATTTGGTCTTTATTCAGAGAAGGCATACTTCTTTAGAACCTAAAGTTATCATACTCTGAAATAAACTTATTTTCATATATTTGCTTCAGGTTTTAACATAGTGCTCCAAACAAATCTTCGCTTATTACTTAGCATGAAATAAAGTTTTCCGATTTTACTGAATTCACTTGAAGTCGACTCTTCCTGGTTTTACTTTATTATTCTCAGATGACAAGGTTCTCTTGTACTTCTTTTGCTGTGTTATATTACAATGTGTTGGGGCACCTGGGTGGCTCAGTTGGTTAAGCGTCTGCCTTCAGCTTAGGTCATGATCACAGAGCCCTGGGATCCAGCCCTACATCAGGCTCCCTTCCCAGTGGGGAGTCTGCTTCTCTGGCCCTCTGCCCCTCTCCCTTCTTGTACTCTCTCTAATAAATAAATAAAATCTTCTAAAAAAACCCAATGTGTTAAAATTTGTCCTTATATATGTCTACCCCATTATATTCTCTAGCTTATTTCCTTGAGAACAGATGCCATATCATCTCTACGCCCAGCAATTAGCACAATTCCTATAATATATTAAATGCTAAAAATAAGAAATAAAAACTCAACTGAGAAGTACACCATTTTTAATAAATAAGTTTGTAATTGAGTCTAGCACCAGGAGTCTAGTCAGCATATATATCTTCAACAACTTTAAACCACCGAACTATTTCAAATGGTCTCAATTTCAATTAGATATTAACTATTTTGCCTATGCTTAAAAATGTGTAAGATCTTTTAAAAATCATACCTTTATACATAAGAAGGCATTTAATAGTGGTCCATAGAGAGTTATTTGAGAATCTGGGGAAAGTTCCATTTCTACATGAAGTTTATCAGGTGGAAGTTCTGAGGGATCAACAGGTGGGCGTGAAGAAGTAGAAGGAGAAGAAACAACTCTGTCTGATGTTTTCTGGGATGGCCTTAATACAGATAGCATTGTTTCTTCCATTTCTGATACTGAAAAAAATTAAGGAAAAAAAATATGTGGCGGTAATTTCTCAGAAGTTCTTTCAGGAACAATTCACTAAGAAATTCCATTTTGTAATTTTTCATGAAAGCAACGCTCTCTGATACAGTATAGTACATGATGAAAACAGACCTACAAGTCTAATATTTAAGAATGCCAAATAAAACAGACTTCATTGAATAGGTGTAGAAATACATAAATCAGATGGTATAGAATCAAGGAAAATTTCCTATTATCATTCTCAAGACCCTGCAATATAAATTCAGGTCACAATGAGGCTTTATCTATAATTGGGCATTAAAGTACAAAGTTGTTTTCACATAAACAGCTATTCAAATACAGTGTACATTATCAAGCTCCAAACATAAGAACAATTATGAAAACTATTCTTTAACACTTAACTCACTAGAAAAATACAAAGAAAATATCACTTGACTCTAATTTCATTTTGGACCCTGGTAATAAGGTACATAAGCATCAGGGAAACTGATATGATAGTCTGAAAATGCATTAAAAAAACTAACATTTCATGAAACCAAGTGCTTTAAATATATATATATATACACATATATATACACATAGATATATATATATACACACACATATATATATATTCACATACACCTTATTTGATATTCTAGCTCTTCCATTTCTAGCTTGGCAGAACTTGAAAAAATTATTTACTTTCTCTGTACATATTTGTTCAAATCTACAATAACAACATTTATCTCACAGAGTTGTTGTAAGGATTAAATGAGATAATGTAAACCAGTAAACAGCTTGGTCTAGTATTTGATACACAGTAAATGGTCCATGAAAGTTGGTTATAATGATGCCAAAAATCCTTAAAAGATTTTTAAATGTATATAATTATGTCAAATGAATAGATACATTTCCAAATTTAAAAATTTTTCTTATACTTTTAATGGTTATCAATCATAAAACCAGATGTTTTGAAGTACAAATTATATAAAAACACCTACATGATTGTTTTAGCTGCTCATCTGCTTTTTGTGGATAAATTGGATGCCATGTATAATCGATTGTAAGCATGACACTTGGGACAATCCAGCATTCAACCCAACCGGCTCTTTGAAGAACAAAAAATAAAATTCTGGTCAGTTACTTAATTCATTTAATTGTATACAAACACCAGTTACAAATAATCAACTTTTCCTTTATTCTTTGAAAGAATCAGAAGAATCTTCTCTACATATAAACACAAAATACTTAAATCACTAATGTTATATACTCACTTTTCTTGAGTAATATTCCGCCATTTTGGTTTAACTGTTTTCTGACCACTTTGACACTCAGCAGGAATACCGGTATCATGAGTCATTTTATTTGGGTGGCAATTCTTTACCAGCATAAATAATGAATATTTACTAGGGTGGCAATCTGGTAGAAATAAATGAAGATCAACATCTTCTCCCTAAAAAATAATTTATAATAACCCAAAGAAATAAAACAGGTACATAAATGTTAGGTTTCTATTTACAGCCAAACCTATGTATAATAATCTTGAGAATTAAAAAAAAAAAAAAAACAAATTTCAAAAGGCAGATTTTATAATGAACAGTCAGTTAAATAACTGGAATAAGAGTTTATATTGACTAAAACTAAATTCTAATTAGAAAGTTAAGAAAAAAATTAAGGAAATAAAAAGCATATTTCATATGTAACTCAGTAAAAAAAAAATAAAAACCATCTCACTGAGGAATGCCTGGGTGGCTCAGTTGGTTAAGCATCTGCCTTCAGCTCAGGTCATGATCTCAGGGATGTGAGATCAAGCCCTGTGTTGGGTCTCTGCTCAGCACAGAGTCTGCTTGAGTTTCTCTCTCCCTCTGCTCCTCCTCCTTTTCCTCTTTTGCATCTCACTTTTTTTCTGCAATGTTCATCTGTTTTAAATTCCACATATGAGTGAAATCATATGGTATTTGTCTTTCTCTCACTTATTTCACTTAGCATAATACACTCTAGTTCTATCCACTTCGGGGCAAATGGCAAGATTTCATTCTTTTTGATGGCCGAGTAATATTCCATTGTGTGTATATATAGCACAACCTCTTTACCCATTTATTAGTCAATGCACATTTGGGCTTTTTATAATTTGGGCTTTTTATAATTTGATAATACTATAAACATTGGGGTGCCGTGATGCCTGATTTCTGAACAGGCAGCATAGCAGAGGGGTTAAGAGAATGATGCCTAACCTATAACACTTGGGTTCAAATTCCAATTCAGCCACTCACCAGTCACATGATAAAGTTACATAAATTCAGCTTCTCAGTTTCCTATTTCATAAACACAGATAACAACTATCTCAAGCAAATTGTTCTGAGAATGAATGAACTAATACACATAAAGCACTTAGAATAGTGTATGGCACATGGTAAAGAGAACATGTTTAATAGGTATTAGCAGCTCTTATTGTTGCTATTTTTTACCACCATAACCTCCATCAATACTACAACTACTTCTGATTGTCCATAGCCTAAAATGAGGTATTTCACAAAATTGTGAACTCATTAGAGCCGCCTTTCAGAGAAAAGGAAGAGAGGTATTTGTGGCTATCCCTGGAATTCATGTTTACAATTAGTAACGAAATAAAGGAAAAGTATAAAATCTAGTTCATACACTGTAAACATTAGAGCTAGAAGGGGTTTTCAAAAAAACATGTAAGTTAGCCAAAAAGGTTAAAAATGAGCTGGTTAGGAAAATAATCAACTCAGGGAATTCTCTTTTTATTGCCCAACTCCTCAGGAGCAGTTGAGGAACTTAGGGGAATGACAGAACATTACTGTTAACTACAAAAACGAAGCTGCAGCACGTCTGTGACACTGAAGATCATGAGCAATGGTACAGAGCTAACATACTCAGGATAGCAATGGGGTAGGCGGGAAAAAGTAAAGATAAGCTTTGGGAAATCAACTTACTAATAAACCTGTGGAATAAAGAATGCAAGCAATTATACATACTCTTAAAGAGAACTTGGTGTTACACGTAGCTGGAACAAAGTCCGTAAAAGGCAAAGAGAAATCAATGTTTAATGTTTCCCCACAGGCTGCCAGATACACTACAAGAAGAGGAAAAAGAGAAAATTTATTTTCAACTTCAGTAAAACTTTAAATAAAAATTGCCTTATACCTAAGAAAATGAAAAATAATATGCTTAGTCCAATAAAAGCTCTGAAGTAGTTCTCTGAGAGTATTATAAGACAATGGAAAAAAGATCAATTCTAGTATCTATTAAAACTACAAAATCAACATCAATATCCATTTTTTTAATATCTTAATGAACAAAATACTTAACCTAATTTTTAAGAAGTTCTTACCATTTTCCTGTTGTTTAGTGGAACAGTCAATCCAATTGTGTTGATTAGCAGCCCAAATCATTTCAAATTGATGAAACATGATTTTAAAATTCCATGTATATGGCACAAATGAAAAAATGTCTGGAGCACTATCACTAGACCAGTCTTGAATTAAATCTAAAATTACAGGAGTGGGAGACAGCAAAAATTAACTGAAATTCAGAAACAAAATACAAATATTCTAACACCAAAGATCAATTTTTCTTTTGCAACTAAAAAGAACTTTTATACTGAAATATTAAAAGAAGATTAAGATATAGGTAAGTGATTTAGTAGCAAACCAATGTTTACCTACTAATCACAGTTCCAAATAAGAGAAATTTTATGCATTTTATATACCTATTATTTTTTATTTTTTATACCTATTATTTTTTAAAGAAACTTTAGAAGATGAAAGAGCAAAAAAATATCACCTGATAATCCACTACCCAAATATCCAGCATTGTGGATATGTTTCCTTCTAGTTTTCTTTTCTATATAGATTTTTACACTATTCTAGATGCACATATTTTATATATTCCTTTTTCTCATTGAACTCAAAATTTTTCCATGTTATTTCATACACATTAACAAAAATTTTAATGAGTTCATTAAAGAGATTTGCCAGGATTTACTTAACTATTTAGTAATCTTGGATATTTAGACTCTTTCCAAATTTTTGTGCTATATATAATTTTATGTATATTTTCATTCAAGATATTTTACATATTCAGGATTACTTTGTCAGTATAGATTCCAGAAGTAAAATGGCTAGGTCAAAGTTTATAAATTTTTTCAAAGCTATTATAAATTACAGAATTGCTTTCCAAGAATACTGAAACCATTTATACTCCTTCCAGAAATATATGCTAGACTATCTATTTCACTGTACCCTCTCCTGCATTATACTTCTTTCTACCTTTCCCTCCCCCAGTCCCTCCCCCTTTCTCTTTGTCTCTGGGGGTAGCAGGAGGATGTAGCTTGGTAATTAATTGATCATTGAAAACTGTTATCTCACTTTAGCTGAATTTCCTAATTACAAGTAGGGATGAACTTTTTTTCATGTTGTTTTACTCATTAAACAAATACCCACAGAGTGTCTATTGTATGCCAGACTCTGTTCTAGACTCTGGGAATATAATGGTGAACACAAATCTGGCCCTGTTAGTATTTACAGTCATTAATCTCTGACTTCTGATTTGTTGTACGCTGATTTGTATGGTTTTAAAGTGCTGCTTTTAAAACTATCCATTTACTTAGTCTGCTTACCCTCTGGTACCTTTTTTTTTTTTTTTTTGAATCTCGATAGGCAAAAACTCTTTATTAAACTATTAGCACTAATCTAAAACAGTGGTTTTACTTTTTCTTCAGGCATTCACATCGCTTACTTGCCTATACTCCCAGCAATCACATCTTTCAGTGCATGGTCTCCTCCTAAAGGTGTCAAGCTCATCTCGGTATACTCATAGTATATAACACAGTGCTATGCATGTAAAATTAGAACTTTGTATATATGAGAGAGAGAAATGACTAGAAGCAGTATTATAGCACACTTTGACAGCAGACAGTCCTGGGATTAAATTCTGGCTTTACCACTTTACTAGCAATGCGATCTTAAACAAATAATGTAAATGCTATCAGTTTTCTCTTCTACAAAATGAGGACAACTTCACAGACTTATGATAAGAACTGAAATTATATGTGTCAAGTTTTAGCACAGTAACTACCACAGGGTAAGCACTCTCTGTATGGAAGCATTTATTATTAAAGATATTCTGAAGAAAATAATAGGTAAAAATAATTTAATATTTAAAGTAGTTTCTTTGGATTTTAAAGATATGATATGTAATGAAATCAGAAGTCAAATTTCTCTTACATAATAACATATGAACTCATTTAAAATTTAGCTGCAATGAACAAAAGCTTGTGCACATTAAAAAAATCCCTCTCTTAAAATGGCAAAATAATACATTTAATATCAAATGTCAATAATTTAAATGAATATTAATAAGATGCAGAGTTTCATATCAATCAATTGAATAGGGTAATTAACCTGTTCTATGAATAAAGGAAGACTCCACTTGACAATTTTACTTGAAATTACTTCCATTTCACTAAACAAGCAATCACAGTGGTTCATCTTACTATATAGTATCTATGCTTACTTCTAAACTTTTATTTCCACATACCATCCTACCTAACGTGACTCCATGCCAACTTTCTAACTTTATTGTTTGGCACAATGGCTAGCGATCAGATCCCAAAAGTCATCTCTGGAATTAACCATTTCTACAGTATAAACTTATCATTCGTCAATCTAATTTTCTCACTTTTCTTCTTCATCAACATTTTTAGTTCTGTACTTTTACTCAAACTATTCATCCTATCTAAAATAAGTACACTCTTTGGTATTCTCTCTGCTAAAGGAAAACTCCAACCATCTTTTACAACAACATGATACTACAGAGAAAGCACAGGATCCACCATCAAAAAAATGTTCTTAAATATCTCTTCCACTTACTAGCCTCATTGAGTCTGACCATGTCATTGGATGTTCCCTGCTTCAAATCCTCTTGTTAACTCAGGGATAGCAGTAACCGCTATCTCTTTTCAGAGTGATGAAGGTAATATAAATGAACATACTTTGTAATGTTCTATGGAGACAAACTATGCAAATATCAGTTAATATTACTGAGTTCATTGGCAAAGACCATTTTAGATCTTATGGTCTTTCCCCTACCTTCTCTGATTACCTTCAGGTCACAGCCATTTCCTCTGTATTCAGGTCTTACATGCATTTTGTTTTTTTGGTTTTGTTTTTTTTGTTTTTTTTTTAAAGATTTTATTTATTTATTTGACAGAGAGAGACAGCCAGCGAGAGAGGGAACACAAGCAGGGGGAGTGGGAGAGGAAGAAGCAGGCTCCTAGTGGAGAAGCCTGATGTGGGGCTTGATCCCAGAACGCCGGGATCACGCCCTGAGCTGATGGCAGACGCTTAACGACTATGCCACCCAGGCACCCCTACATGCATTTGTTAGTTTCAGTTCATGCTAGTAATCAATATATACACTGTTCTGTATTGCTTTCATTTGTTTAAGTCTAGGGCACATGCCAATATACTTGAGACTGATAACTAATACAAAACAAGAAATGCCCATAAAGTGACATGGCCATAAGTTCTCTGTGGGCTGAGATCAAGGTTTAAATTTGTTTTGAATCATTATTAATAAGAGACTTTCAGCTTACATCAGTTGCATTTATTTATTTTACACTCCTAGTTAAAAGACTGAGATAAAATTGCTAGTAAAATAAACACAAATTTAAATAATCCAATAGTTATCTCAGGAAACCAATGTAATTTTATAAAGTTATTAGCCAATTTCTATTTTAACAAGTCTTATTAGTTTTTCTACCGTATTTTATTTGAAATTTGAAGATATTCTGCAATATAGTTTCCTTACCACCTTGTACAATATCTTTACTGATAAATATTTTAAAATATGGTAAAATATTTTTACTTGCCTCAACAACTATATCTAATATGTATTTCTCTTTAAACCAAAAGCTGCTCTCATCAGCAAATGGTCTTACCAAAAAATTTAAAAAAGGAAGCACTTTCTTGACTGCCTTACTCATTTAGACAACAAATTTTTTAAAGTTATTAAGTTGTGATGAGCACTGCATGTTGTATGGATGTGCTGAATCACTATATTGTATGCCTGAAACTAATATTATTACACTGTATGTTAACTAACTGGAATTTAAATAAAAACTTACAAAAATAAAGTTATTAAGTTGGTAATCATCTGGAAAAAACTCATCTACAACTCACTTTATAATTACATTATTAGGCAAATACCCTATAAAATGTCAGTCAATTGTACTGGAGCTTTGCAATATTGTTAGTATTGTCTTCTTCTCCCCCTTATCAGAGTAAATCTAAGTCAACTTCGATATTAGCAGAAGAGACTTCACTTCAGCCTTTGTTTTACATCTTATTCCTGAGACTCTTTTTTACATTTATCATGAAGCTGTCTTTGCCCCACACTAAAATCTCTTAACAACTTGATTGGGGCTCAGTCGGTTAAGCGTCTGTCTGCCTTTGGCTCAGGTCATGATCCCAGGGTCCTAGGATGGAGTCCCGCATCAGGCTCCTTGCTCAGTGGGAAGTCTGCTTCTCCCTCTCTCAGCTACTCCTCCTGCTTGTGCTCTCCCTCTATCTCTTTCTCTCTCTGTCAAAATAAAAATAAAATAAAATAAAATAACAATTTTATCTTATAATTTGTGTAAGAATGGCCACTGAGGGATATTACGCATACCCACACACCAAATTAGATAATTTGTTTTCTGCAGAATTCTGTCAATGGGGAAATAGAAAACTGAGAACAGAAAAAGCAATTCAAACACTATGACCAAGTATATTCATCCCTAGGCTAAACATGTCACTCTCTAATAGCCATCCTTCTTAAAGAATAAATAAGTTTTTAAAGGATTCTAAAAAGCAATAGAAGAAACATGAGTAAAAGTAATAGCTGTAAAATCAGGGCTATGAGAACTTAAGTTTTGTACCTTTCTATTTTCTTTATATTTCTCCAAATAAATTTTAGGAAAAAAAAACACAAAAAAGTGAATTGCAATACATATAAGCTTAAAGATGAGAAATAAAGAAAATAATTTAGGGAAAAAAAGAAAATAATTTAGGGAAGACATGTTTGTAACTTGGGAAATGCATACTTGGCTATTTGAAAGTGACTAACACAATGCTCAACCTAAATTAAAGTGATACTACAAAATTAAAAATTTTAAATCTTGGGGAATTATCTACTCCAACTATTCTTAGCACTGCTATAGTCTAAGAATGTGAAATGTCTGCAGTAAAAACAATGTGAAGGATTAAATGCCTGAAAATAGGAACCTATTTTAAAAGGTTAGCAAAGTTATAAAATACAAAACCTTAAGTGAGAGAGTAATGGCTAGTGCCAAAGAAACTAAATATAACAGATTCTCGAGCCAGACGACTTGGGTTGGAACACTAGCTTGACAAGCTTACTAGTTGTGTGACCCTGGACAAACTGCTTGACCACTCTGTAACTTACTTCCCTCATCTGTAAAACAAGGATAATAATAATATCGATCTCAGGGATTATTATAAGGATTCAACAATTCAATATGTGCAAACTGAACAGAGACAGATACATAATACACACTGTGAGTTTTAGCTATTTTTTTAATAAATCTGAATTGAGCAGTACTTACTCAATGCTCAGCTTCACTGACAAAAGTTTTAACTTGCCAGGGATTTTGTTACAACTTCTACTACTGGGACCCTGACTAAAGCCTTGAAGAATTATATAACTCCAAGAATACAGAAGCTTTCTATCTAGTCCCCATGATAAAGTTCCCAATCAAACTAGAAAACAAATATAAAAAACTTACTATTGAACATATTGTAGTAACGGCATTATACAATGCCCAAACTCTAACAATAGCAAAACTAGGGTAGAAATTATTATCTCTATTTCACAGATAAGGAAACAGAAGGTAAAATAATTAGATAATTTGGCCAACATCATATTGCTAGTAAGTAATGTGAGGGCAGGACTATCTACCTGACTACCACTACATCCCCAAATATCTAAGATCAGATGCTTGTAAATGACTGGTAGATACAGGGAAGGATGGAGGGATGGATGGATGGATGGATAAATGCAGCAATCAGTAAAGCAAATATTAGGTGCTCTGGGGTAGCCACTGACCCTGGCAAAACAGACCAACTCTGTTTAGCTAAACTTTTTATGGTAGTTTCTATAAATGCAACTTATTTTTATGTAGTAATATTCATGTTAGAGACCAAGACTACATGTTCCTAAACCCATAAAATATGAGTAGCTGTCGTGATAAAGAAATAAAGAAATGTTTTCCAACTAATGATAACATCAACTCAATATCCACGCCAATGGAAAGAAGTAGGAGCTCCAAATATAAAAATAACATACCCTCGTGCACTGTTGGTGGGAATGTAAATTGGTACAGCCACTGTGGAAAACATTACGGAAGTTCCTCAAAAACTTAAAAATAGAAATACCATATGATCCAATAATTCCACTACTGGGTATTTACCCAAAGAAAATGAAAACACTAATTTGAAAAAATGTATGCACCCCTATGTTTACTGCAGCATTATTTACAATAGCCAAGATACGAAAGCAAACTAAATGTCCACAATAGATGAATAAAGAAGATGTGGTGTGTGTCGACATATAAACACAGAGAGAGAGAGAGAGAGAGAGAGAGAGAGAGAGAGAGGAATATTAAGCAGCCATAAAAAAGAATAATATTGTGCCATTTGCAACAACATTTCACTTACATGTGGAATCTAACAAACAAAACAAATAAACCAAAAGCAGAAAAAGACCTATAAATACAGAAAACAAATTGATGGTTGCCAGAGAGGAGGAGGGTAAAGAGATGAGAAAAAGAGGTGAAGGGGACTAGGAGGTACAGGCTTCCAGTTATGGACTAAGTCACTGGAATAAAAGGCATGGCATAGGGAACAAAGTTAATGGTATTGTAGTAGTATTATATGGTGACAGACGGCAGCTATACTTGTGATGAGCACAGCATAATATATAGAGTTGCTCAATTACTATGTTGTATAACCAAAACTAATGTAATGTGTCAACTACAATTCAATAAAATAAAAAAATAACATACTTGACTATTTGAATATACTGTTTGTGGATTACAATAACTGAAACAAAATAATGAAACCATGCTGATGCCTAATTCAGGCAAAGAAAGAAACTGATTCATCCTCCCCAAATTATCCCCCACTAGGATGACACAAAGCACCAGCCTAAGATGAGTTCTTTCATTTTTTTTTTGTAAGCCCAATTTTGTGTTGATATTTTCCTTGTTTGTGGTAAAAGAGAACACAAAATACCTATATTTAAATTTTCCCTTTTATATTCTTAGCCTAAAAAGAAGTGTAAAAAAAGTATGAACTCTATCATTGAATCCCTATGTTGACTCTAAAAGCAAAACTTACTGAATGTAAACAAGTTCACTGTGATAAATCTCATTGTATTTACAAGTATTAGAAAATTACCAGTGAAGAAGTTCTTCTGTGCAAAGATGAAGTGGTAGGTGGCTTTATAAACCTCTAATTCACACTGCCAAGTCTGTGGCATGTTCCATGTTCGGGGATAACTGGCATTGATATGGAACTGCAAATGGAATGGTAAGTAAAAATGTTAGAGTTTAAAATGTGACACTGTGTGAAGAACATTAGAAATAAATTCACACACACACTAGTAAAGTAATAAAAACTTACTTTCCCACTGAGCTGAACAGAAGGTCCCTTTGAGATTTTAATATTACTGTGGCTAAAGGTCAGGATCTATGATTATATCCAGCTCCTTGAAATACTAAGCCATAAAAACTTTAAGAACAACAAAGCAGACTACAGTTGTGATACTGTACTCTAGCTAAACTAACAGAGTAACAACCAGTGTCCTTAATTCCTCTTTAAACCTAATCTGTTATGTGAGAGGCTCAGGGTTTGGCCACCAGTGCCTCCCAGGTTCCCATTTGGCACTTTGGTAATGGCGCTTTATCATGTATTCCATCTACCAAAGTTTGGAGATTCTGCTAAAGGCAAGAGCTGCCTGACCAGGAATAGCATTATTGCACAGCACCATTTATCAGCTGTAGCTCAGGAATTCATTAAAATGCTGAATAAGCCAGTTAATATACATTTATAGTGTTCAATATATTCTTGGTAATTGCAAATTTTTCCTCTTAATTTACATATATACATGTAAAAATGCTTTTTTTTAGACAATTAAGACCTAATAATACCATCTTAGAAAAGAATTCTTTCTGAATATCAGCCATTCTACATAGTGGCTTTTGTTATTTTTTATTATTGTTGTTTTCCCTGATAAGGAATAATCTGCCTGATAATGAAAGGAATCCCCAATCTGCAATTTTAATCATAAGCATTTCCATATTTTTTCTAATATGGGGCAATCTGCAGTATCAATAAGATTTTCTCCTTTTTACCTCATTCATCAAGTAAAACACAAAATGATTTATTAAGCCATGAAAAGGAATCCAATGAGGCCAGAACATATAGTGAAAAATTATCTCATTTATAACGTAGGAGTTAGTCTGATCATAAAATAAAATTTAAAAATAACATTCTAACAACTTTTCACATTTTTAAAGACCAAAAATCATGCTAGCACTGCCTTATATTCACTTTGCCCATAACTAGAAGCAAAGCAAAAGAGAAATGCCAGAGTCCACAGCACTGGGAATCTACTCCTCTTCACAAAAATAAGGCCAAGAGTACCTGGTAGTTCTTGAATGAGAAGATTAACTATTTAATGGCTTTCTGGTCATTAATATTTTATATTAAAAAATTAAAACCAAATTCAAATTTTATGTATGTATACATATCATCGTATACTCTAGACTTACTGCTAACATTTCTGCTTCTAAAAGGGTCCGGTATTGCATGCTGGTAGTGGCATCAACATGTAAGAGCTGTCCTTTAATTGCAGGAGTATAACCTAGTAAGTGAAAGCATAAAAATTAAGAACCTAAAAAATATATGTATGACTTAAAATTTTGTACTGGAAACAACTCCCATCACCACCCAAAGAAGGAATCCCTGAAAAATAGTGATCAGACACTATACAAATACATCCCAGTGATGGGGAGCTTGTGATCTAATAGGTGATCTTTCTCATTTTGGACAGCTCTAAAGGAATAAAGTTTCATCTTCATAGAATGTCCTCCTGATTTTGCTTTCCAGTGCGAAACTGTAAGTCTACCCTCTAAATGACAGTTTTCAACTATTAAAGATAGCTCCCATGTCTCTTCTTCTCCCACTGACTCAAGGGAAGTTGTTTTCATCATTTTCAACTGCTCCTTATATAATGAGTTTCTAAACAATAGCTATTCCTTATGTAATTAATGACAGTTAGCAAACAACATAGCTCCATTCTGAACAAAAATAGAAAACTGCAGAGTACTGCACTTCTTTTCTTGAAGGGCTGCCCTTCCATGAACACTAATGCTATGGTCATTAGTATATGGCTAGTTCAACATGCATCCTGCCCTGGACATTTTTTTTCAAACACCTGAAACTCTGAAAAAAGTTTTAAATGTATTTGAATTATATTTTGTTAATGTCTATGACGTAATATATTTTTCCCCTCAGATAGTCACCTTAAAAGACTCCTAACCTTTCTCAAGAAGCTGACTAGGCTTTCCTTAGACCTGTAACTCATTCAGAGTTCCACAACCAGTGTGCTGTGGCACTGGCCATGAAATCATAATAAGTATGCTCCAGATACTGATTCCCTCAGTCCTCAGTGGTTCCCTTACCCCAGTGCATCAATAATTGTACTAAAGAAAGGTGTACAAATATTTCCTATGTGCAATATCAGTTTAAAAATGGTAGAAGCACTCCGTTAATCGAATCATTCTCAGTTTTACCCAACCCTCAACTGTCTTTTTCCTCCTGCTATGTATCTGAACCACCCAGTCCTAGAGAATCTCAAGCATCTGCTTTAAGACTTAGTATGACCACTCTTTTACAACCAGCAAAGGTCAGGTTTAACTCTTCATTAAAAGAGCCTCAAAGCTACAGGGAAAAGATACACTATGCCATTCTCAGGTACTGTTTCACAACTGATTATCTAAGTAGGTAGACCCGACTGCTACCTTTTTATACAAGCTAATGAATGTAGTCAACCAGCTACCTGCTTTCTTCTTATACCAGCAACAAGAAAAGGTGACCGAAAGAAGTAAAGACAGCCAAGAGTGATATAAAAATTACTCTAAGTATGGGGTGCTTGGGTGGCTCAGTCGTTAAGCATCTGCCTTCGGCTCAGTCATGATCCCATCGTCCTGAGATTGAGCCCTGCGTAGGGCTCCCTCCTCAGCGGGAAGCCTGCTTCTCCATCTCCCACCCCCCCTGCTTGTGTTCCCTCTTTCACTGCCTCTCTCTCTGTCAAATAAATAAATAAAAGCTTTAAAAAAACTTAATTATACTTAGCCATAGTAATATTGTTGGTTAGTGATTCAAAAACACGGGTAAGTTGCTATTCTCTGTACTCTCAAGAAGTGAATAAATAAAGCAGAATTTCATTTTAATTGTTCTCAGTTACAAATATAATAAGAGGATAGGAAGAAGGAAAATTAAGAAGGCTATATAATATTTTGATAAATTTAACAAAATGTATTTAATCACATTATTGATTAGCTTGTATCAGAATCCAAATTTCAAATGCATAACGAATTTAGATTAGCTCAGATGAAACTATAGCAGAGTATTTAATATTTTTAATATGAAATGTTCTGCTTTATTAAAGTTATATTTTTCCAGGCTTACTCCCTGACAAAATGTATTAACAATATAACCTAAAACAAAGCCTACCAGTCATTCCATCACATACTGCTCATATACCATGTGCCAGGTACTGGGTTCAGCACCAAGTTTACATCAGTTTAAAAAAAAACACAGCACCTGCTCTTACAGAGCAACAGACTAATAGGAAAAATATTTTGAACAAATTATGCTCAGTCTTACAAAAAAGAAGTATAGAGTATAATGAAAGCATAAGACCTAACTTGATTTAAAAATTTTTTCCCTTCTCTCCAGGTGCACAAATAATTTAATTATGTAATTAATATGTACTGTTATGTAAATATAATAGAAAGCTGAAAAAGAAAACTTCATTAATGTTGGTCTAGATGGGATAACAAACTATTATTTATAGATCAATTATTCCCCTATTAAACATTTAAAATAGGAAAGTACTCATTGCAGCTTACCATTTTCCTCAACTGTCATTGGAATATTAATTTCTAAATATGAGCCAGCTCCTACATTTACATGTACAGCATTTGTTTCCTACCAAAAGAAAAAAATTAAACCATATAAAACAATTATTTTCTCACTAGTTAATCATACTCCCATCTTTACTTTTCAGTTATTATCACAGACAAAATATAATCATCAATGATATGAAATGGGTATTAAAAGTTCCTAAGAACAAAAGTTCAAAGTTTTACTAAAAATACACTAAAACAATCTGGCCAATAAAGAAGAAAATGAACCAAACTATAGAATTAAGGTTTATTATTAACTTTTCCTACTTTTGATACTTAATGAAAGCAACATATATGCAATTATTGCAGGGGGAGGGTGGTAGGAAGCTCATAGAAATGAATCTAAGTATAGAACTAGTTACCAGAAAAATACTCTGGAAAATAATGTTCAAATTTTAAACACTATTTTCTACTATATTATTTCAATAATTACCCTGTTTTTGGTAAACAGCAAATCAATTGTAGCATCTGCAATAATATTCATTCGCAGTTCGAAAGCAAGGATCTGTCGTGGTCTCCCAGGCTGTGCAATTTCAGAAACTTTCAGAACTTGATAATCAGGTGGGAAGAAAAATTTCCATAAACAATCTCTATATAAGGAGGTATAAAGGATAACTTGTTATTCAAACAAAATTACATCTGTAAGGGAGCAAAATCAGTATTCTAACTTTGTACTATCGCTGCTATCTCATTTAACAATTGGACATGAAATAGAAAAAATTTAAGTCACAAAATAACAGCTACTCGAACTTCCTTTCAGTAAAACAAAAGACTCTTTTCTCCAATCAATGTTTTATACTTCCAAAGATCAACAAGCTTTGAGTATTTTTTTAAAGATTTATTTTTTTGAGAGAGAGAGCATGTGCAGGCCTGTACACACACACACACACACACACACACACACACACACACACGAGTGGGGAGGGGCAGAGGGAGAGAATCTTCAGCACAGAACCCAATGTGGGGCTTGATCTCAGAACCCATTACTTATCTTGCCCAAATCACTGAACCTCTCTGCATCTCCATTTTCTCACAGATATAATAAGTTTACCATACCAGCCCTATGTATCTCACTGGGTTATGAGAATCAAGTGTGAAAATATAAATAAAAGCACTTATGTGAAAGCAGTAAAAGGCTAGACAATGTTGAAAATGTTTACATTATTGTAATTACCATCTATTTAAGGATTAAGTACAAATCTCATAAAGTCTGTACTTCAACTGTGACATGAAAACTCCCAGAAAGAAAATATCACAAAGGAAAAGCTGGATATCTTAAAGATTCAGAAAAATCATGTAAGGTGGTAGAATGAAATCAAAATTCATAAGTTAACAAGTCATTCTATATCAAAGATCAAAATCTCTTCCCAAAACTGAATGAACTACGCAATAGCAAAACAGTTGAGATTTCTTCCTAAATTTCTTATATCTTAGGGGATGCTATGAAAACTGACCTTACTATTCATTTCTGGTTACAATTCATATTTGTATAGAAACTCAAAATGGGGAAGAAGAAAAGGAAATGGCTACAGAAGAGGAAATGCACTGTTTGTACATGTAAGTGAAGAGCAAAGTATTGTTAGTAAACTAAGCCCATGTGAAAATAAGTTTTTCAGGGTGCCTAGGTGGTCAGTCAGTTAAGCGTCTGCCTTTGGCTCAGGTCACGATCCCAGAACCCTGGGATCTAGCCCCGCATCAGGCTCCCTGCTCAGTGGGGAGTCTGCTTACCTTCTCCCTCCCCCCCTTTATTCAAGACTTTATTCAAGTCTTAGAAATGCAAAACTACTTTATGTGTCTGTGTTAAAGCATTGCTTTAATTTTTTCCTTTCAAATATAATAATGTATAAATGAAACTTAATAGGATGTAAAAACCCTCATTTTCAACTATCCCATAGTAAATACAGAATGGCTTACTGTAGGAAAGATTTTATCATAAAAGGAAAATATAAATATAAATCCAGTAACTTGAAAAGCATTTGTTTCCTAACCAGAAATTTTAAGCTGTTCACTTTCAAGTCTAATAAATAACCTAATCCAGAACTCAACAAAGTATTGTATCAGCATAGTGCAAGAATTTTCAAATGAAACTTACTTATTAATTTATCATACAATTGTCAAATAGCTACCTTTGATGGGACAGGTATTCCCATATACTAGAGATATAAAGATTAATAGAACATGTACTTAACAAAGTATATAATTCTTCTAACAGTGCTAGGTACAAAGCACTTTTTAAAACAAGTATAAAAAGAGTCAGTATATCAAGTCAGTATCAGCATTCTTCATTAGTCCATCAACAGCCCAATAATATCTGCTTTGGTGAATGATTTGGCTTGTGTTTCTCCATTCAAGCTTGTTTATGAGCAGAAAAACTAAACTGTCTTTAGACAGTGTCTATTTACATAAAAATCTAGATGTTTCCTCATAATTAGTGGTAAATGTCCCCTTCTTTGCTTAAAACTCTTCAGGAAATAGAAATGTGGTCAGAATATATTAAAATAAGAATTACTTCAAAATTAATAGAATGACTAAAAAAAAAAAACACCTTTCAGACACTGTCTTTGACCTCCAGTATAAAATCTGTTTCTTAATTACCTACAAATCTCCTAACAACCTGTACAAACTGTAAGACAAATCTCCATTGTCATCATGCATTTGCAGAACTCTTCTTTTGCCTCAATTATTTGTCTTCCTCTTCCTTCATTGACTAACTCCTACTTAGGTTTCAAAATTCAACTTACATGTTAACTCTACTAAAAAGCCTTCCCCAATTCTTCTCTTAGTTATGAGAGTTATGTACCTGTTATGGGAAGAATTGTGTCCCCCTAAAAATTCATATATTGAAGCCCTAACCTTGAGTACCTGAGAATTTGATGTTTGGAGATAGGATCTTTAGAGAGGTAATTAAGTTAAAATGGGGTCCTTAGGGTGGGCCCTAATCCAATATGCCTAGTGTTCTTGTAAGACAAGGAAATGTGGACACAGAGGCCTACAAGACACACAAAAGGGAAGACGATGGGAAGATCAGAGAAAAGATGACCATCTACAAGCCAAGAAGAGAAGTCTTGAATACACCCTTCCCTCACAACCCTCAGAAGGAACCAAACCTACCAACACCTTGATCACAGAATTCTAGCCTCCAGAACCATGAAAAATTTCCGTTGAACCACCGCGGTCTGTGGTATTTTGTTATGGCAGTCTTAGCAAACTAGTACAGTACTTTTCTAAGTGTTTCACCAAGACTTTTTACTTACCTCTACAGCACTTAATAAGATTCTTATTTCTTGTCCCTCACTAAAACTGAACTATGTGTCTTTTGTCTCTGAATCTCCACAGCCAACAATCCCTGGCAAATTCATTGATTAAACACAAAAGAAAAAACAAAGAAACAAATAAATATGCTCCTCATTCACCATTTTTCTAATGAATTAGCCCCTCCTTCAGAGTGAACATGCTTATACTGATTTCTCTACAAGCAACTTATAATTTGAATTAAAATCCTTAGTGGTATCTTACCCTGCCATAATAAAATAGCTTATAAAAATATTAAGCTACTTTTTAAATAAAATTTGTATCATTATCTTAATACATTAAAAGACTTACTAGAAATATAATTTACTCAAGTACCTTTGCCTATCGGCCCATGGCCCATAGTTGAAATCTGTTCCTTTACCACAAACTATATCCAGTCCCCAACACGGAGGCAAATCTTGTAATTTGCAATCCTCACTGCTCATTTCTCCTTCAATATTTTCTTCTGTTTCTTCTGGAACAAGTCCTATATTGCAGAATATACAATAGAAAGGCACTTACTTAAAATTACTGTTTAAAGATTCCCTAGATTAGGAGTTCTAAAAATGTTTTGCTCTCGGTAATCCTTTACACTCTTAAAAATCACGAGGATGCATAGTGGGATTTTTTTGGTATTATCTCAATCACAATTTACTGTACTAAAAACTGAAATTGAGCAATTTAAAAACAACTCACTGCATGTTGATGTAATGAATGGTTAATAAAATCGAACTCATTACATTTAATAAAATTTAATGAAAACATATGAAAAAACTTATAAAAATTACATGAAATTTTAGTTCCATTTTTTTTAAAGATTTTATTTATTTATTTGACAGAGAGAGACAGCCAGCGAGAGAGGGAACACAGGCAGGGGGAGTGGGAGGAAGAAGCAGGCTCTTAGTGGAGGAGCCCGATGTGGGGCTCGATCCCAGAACGCTGGGATCACGCCCTGAGCCGAAGGCAGACGCTTAATCACTGCGCTACCCAGGCGCCCCTAATTCCATTTTTAATGAAAATACTTTTTAATGAAAAATAACCACATTTTCTAAAACAAATTCTAGAAATAAGCGCTGGCATTGTTTTTACTTCAGCAAATCTCTTTAACGTCCAGCTTTATAGAAAATAAGCAAATTCTCCCAGCCGCTTCTGCATTTAATCTGTTGTTTAAGGATCTGAAGAAAACCTAGCCTCAAACAAATAGCTATATAGAAAAGGGAGGAGTATTTTAATAGCTTTTTCAGATAATTTTGAATATTCTTCTCTAACACTATACCAAAATTCAACAAGTGGTAGTTTTTTAAAAGTTAGTTGCAATGTGGAATCTGAAACTCTATACTGAATTTTTCATAGTCTGATACATTAAAATTTGCTGATCTCTCTTACCTTTGAATATATCTTTTACCCACGGCATAATTTTGTAACATCAAGCATTTGGAAAATATTGGTATGCAGGAGAAGTATATTATGTGTACTTGCCATTTTATCACACTGAATATTAAAAAGTTTATTCAAGAGTCAAGATATG
Source organism: Ailuropoda melanoleuca (assembly GCF_002007445.2). Lineage (NCBI taxonomy): Eukaryota > Metazoa > Chordata > Mammalia > Carnivora > Ursidae > Ailuropoda > Ailuropoda melanoleuca. Next base: position 129,155,828 of record NC_048222.1, read on the forward strand.
ACAAAAACAATTTTTACTGCTTAATCTAAGTTTTTAAAACTGATACTGGCATTTGTTTTACTATAAATGTGTGGCAGTGAAAAAGACAGTGATTACTAGTATATTTTGGAACCACTGCCTTAGTTCATCCTAAAGCACACTTTCACCCACCATTGCTCGTGGACCAGTAGTGCAAATGTCAATATGGCGAAATAGGCAAGTAACATCCTACTTTTACTCTGAAAATACTCTGACCTCATAAACACCATGAAAGGCATAAAAAGCCAGAAGTAAGAAAAAAGGGCTAAAAATCTGATGATTAGCTACTTTTATAAAATTCAAGCCACCTGTGAAGCACTCTAACCAGCTAGATTTCAATCCTTAAACTTCAAGCCTCAAAGGATTTTCCTCTTAAGCTAGCATGAACTACCTTAACTGTCACCACATTTTCTATAGGTTTTTCATACCAGGTTACTTGCATTCACAATTTTTGAGGTATACTTCTGAAAATAGAATTGAACAAAAGATTCCTATATTGTTCTTTTGGTCTGAAATAGTAATACTCAATTTTTTATAAATGACAGACATTTTTTAGGTAGGCACTCTTCCACGTCTGTGATTTACTGATATTTGTTTTATCCTAACTAGGAGACTTAAAATATTATTAAATATCAACATTTCATAGAATAGAAGTGTAGCTATGAAACACACTTTCAAAGACTAATAATACCTGGCTCGTCCATGTAGTAGTAGATGTCAACATCATTTGACTGCATCACCACAAACCCTTCTCCCATTAATCTTGGTGGTCTATAAGAAGGAGGGGGGATGGCAAACTAAGTACATCTCCACAATAAAAAATATTCTGTATTCTAATTATGGTAGTAATAGTTGAGAACAAAAAGAGAAAAAAAATCTAAAGAGCAATCAAGTGTAGCATATTGAAAAGGGAAAACAACTTTTACACAGACAATGAAGTTTTGCACAGCTGTATTCTATATTAGACTAAATAATAAATTGGCACTGAAAAATTTTTAGTCAGTATATTAGTTTCAAAAAAAATGAAAAAAGAAAATTTGCTTTACATTTTTCATTTTAAGTTTTAAATTAGAGAAATCGGTTTAAAGCAAAGTTTAATTAAATACAATGGAAGAACACTGATCACTGGAATAATCATATTCTGCATTTGCAACAAAAACTTAAAATTATGCTTAAAATTCAACCATTTTATATTAATACTTTACAACTTAATAAAATATTTTATATAACTGCAAAATAAAGTTTAATCTTTCAGAAACATTAAATAAGAAAAATATTAAGTCATTTTTATTTTTAACAATTTTATATTATCTATTTCCAAGAGTATTTAGTTGATCAACTTGAAAAAATTCTGCAATGAATGTTTCTCTATAATCGCTTTCCCACAAACTATTAATCTTTACTTGCTTTGATTCAACAACTTTTCTCTTTTTCGTTCATATGCCACATCTTCTATATCAAAATTAACTTCTCAATCATTAGATAATATATACAAACTCAACAATCTTCTTCTAAATATGTATTAAATGACACAGGTTAATGTCTAATATCATCATTTAATTTCCACACTTACTTTGAAGAATGAAAAACACAATTTTACATCTTGTTATAAAAATTAATAAGAAAACACCTTTTTATTTACTCTAGTAAATTTCACAAAGTCCAGATTTATTCAGTATTATAACTTTTACCCACAATATATAGAATTGTGTGCACAGCCCACATTCTACAAGATGCTTAGCAAAGTCTGTGATTATGAAGAATGAGATGACGTAAACCCACAGCCTCCCTGCTACTCACATAGGGAAAATTTCTCCATCATTCTAATGATGGAGAAATCTAATAAGCAAGCTAGCCAAAAGTTGGAACTAAGAAGGAATAATTATGGTTCTTACAACCTCATAAACTTTATACTGCCTGCACACAAAGATAGAAGCTGGGACAGTTTAAAACTGTATCATCCTAACTTCACTAGTTTTTCAAGAGCAATTTAGATTCAATTTTCAAGTTTTCATTAACATAAAATGGTATTCCACTATACTGCATTTGTTTTTTGCTTGTTTGTTTTAAAGATTTTATTTATTTATTTGACAGAGAGAGAGAGAGCATAAGCAGGTGTAGCAGCAGGCAGAGGGAAAGGGAGAAGCAGACTCCCTGCTGAGCAGACAGCCTGATGCGGGGCTCCATCCCAGGACTCTGGGATCATGACTTGAGCCGAAGGCAGTCACTTTAACCGACTGAGCCACCCAGGCACCCCAATATACTGCATTTGTTGAATGTACTATTAATCCATCCCTTCTGGAAATAAAAACCCACCTATAGTGTATATTTTCTAACCTACAAACATCAGGGCTTAAATGCCCAAAATAAGTTTCCCAAGTATAGTGAGAAGGAGAAAAGTGTAGAAAAATTATAGTTATAATCTTATAGGAAAATATTTAAAATTAGAGTTCATCAATGGATAATATATCCATTTATAATTATAAAGAAAGATTACACTGTAAACTGATTCAATAGAGAAATATACCCAATTATTGCCCAACTTAGAGCAAAAAAAAAAAAAGAGATGCCAAAGATTCTAACTGATATCTACATTAAATATAAAGAAATTGTTATTTTTATGACTTTTTTAATTATTATGTTCAGTTAGCCAACATATAGTATATCATTAGTTTCTGATGTTCAACAATTCATTAGCTGCATATAATACACACTGTTATCACACCACGTGCCCTCCTTAATACCCTTAACCTGGTTACCCCATCCCCCCACCCCCCTCCTTTCTATAACCCTCAGTTTGTTTCCCGGAGTCCAGAGTCTCTTATGGTTTGTCTCCCTCTCTGATTTCTTCCTTTTGTCCACAACAGCCAAACTATGGAAGGAGCCAAGATGTCCTTCATCAGATGAATGGATAAAGATGTGGTTCATACATACAATGGAATATTACTCAGCCATCAGAAAGGATGAATACCTACCATTTGCATCAACATGGGTGGAACTGGAGGGGATTATGCTAAGTGAAATAAGTTAATCAGAAAAAGGCAATTTATAAGACTATCTTACTCGTCATTTTGAAGACCAACATATCTTGGACTAGGAACAAGCATGACTCGAACATTTTCAAGCTTCCCTTTCACAATATGCATGAATTGGTCAAGATGACTAGAAGGTGGTTTTGTAGTATAAGTTAAGAAAGCATCGTCAAAGTTGATACATAGAGTTTGAGGTTGGTAATGATTTCCAAAAGCCAAACGTCCCTAAAAAATAGATAAGAGAAATTATGCTGTAATATACAGACCATATGTTTTTCCTCAGTTGACCTAATAACAAACATTTTAAAGCAACAACTAAATAATTCCACTTTAGCACCATACTACCCAAATTACTCCACTGATCAATTTAGACCAGTTTTTAAAGAAATCTATGAACTTGTGAATAAGTAGTCCTTAAGACCTAATAAATGTGTGCTAAGATGGTATTGGTGTTAAAATAATTCTTTCACACTTTTATGAACTTTGGAACCAAAACAACTCCACACAATCACTTTCTTAAGTGAAAATTTTATTTGCGAAACTAAGAGTTTCCATTATTAACCCACCAAACATTAACTACAGCAGAATTTACTTACTGTGCTCACATTGACCTTTATGACTGGAATAAGTGATCTCCATGAAGATGTGGGGTCTTGAGATTCTGTTTTTACTTTAACTCTGAGAAAAATAAAAATAAAAATAGACATATATAAGCTTAAATAGCTGAGAATACAGTTGACTTCTTCACAATACACAGTCATACCAGCTGTAACTTTCCAAATACATCTAATGATTGCTCCAGTAAACAAAATAATGACAGCATCTAACAGAATACTAATTATCTCTCAAATATCTCTTGGAATGCACTCTATCATATATCAATTTTTAGACTGGCAAGGTATAATAACAAAATTATGTTTTTAGAGTAATAAGTTTTAATGACAAAAGTATAAATTATGATATGCTGTCATTCCATTCACCATTATACTCATTATAATGTGACATTCTATAAGACAACCTAAATTACTAAAATAACAAATGACCAAGGTACAAGTCACACTGATATTTTCTACTGTTTTAAGCACTTTTTACACCTCAGCTGATCCTCTCCCTTCCTTACCCCCATCCCATCACTTTGTGACAGAATAATTTCCTCTCAATAAAATGAAAATGATAGGCCAAGAATAAGAAAAAAGAAATTGGCTACACACAAAGTACACAAAATTTAAGATATGAAAATTTCACAGCAAATCACTAAAGATTTCAGATGAGAACTCAGGGCATATCTTTTCAATAACCCGGTAACTCCTAAATCATATTTCTGAGGCCATCTCCATTTACTAAGGTAGCCCTCAGTGCTTAAAACTAAATTTAAAACTAACCTCACTATCTCCCCTCTAACCTGTTCTTTTTCTAAGATTCCATGAGCATGACCACTAATTAAATTAGAAACTGGATTCATTATTGACTCATCCTTCTTACTCTTTCTCCACACCTAACCTATCAACTGTCTTATGGATTCATTTGCCTAAGTACATCTGGAATCCATCTACTTCTCTCCCTTTTTGTTAACCAACCCAATTGATGATCATCTCTTCCCTGAACTGTCACAACATCTTTCTTCCTTCTCAATCTGTATAACTTTTATTTCCTTTTGTCTTATTGCAATAGGGTAGTACTTCTAGTACAAAGTTTAAAAGGAGTGGTGTAAGGGGACATCCTTGCTTTGTACCTGATCTTAGTGAGAAAGCTTCTAGTTTCTCACCATTTAGTATATTGTTAACTATAGGGTTTCTGTAGATATTCTTTATCAAATCAAAGAAGTTCTCCTTTATTCTTGGTTTACTGTGAGATTTTAATCATGAGTGGGTGTTGGATTTTGTCAAATACTTATTTTGCATCTACTGATATTATCATTTGGTTTTTCATTTTTAGAGTGTTAACTGATTTTTGAATGTTGAACTAGTCTTGTTTACCTAATAGTTTTTTGAGTACATGATGAGGACATTTATTCCCAATTAAATATTTCATGGGTATTATGTCCAAGGCACTGCACTGAGGTATTGGGGATACTGAGAATATGGCAACTGTTCTGTTTTGAGGGTATCTGTACCCAAGAATGGGAGTAAGAATAGTTATAATAGGCAATTTTAGTGTAAGGAGTGTTACCTTAGGAAAAAGAATAGAATTTTGTGGGCACACACAGAAGGGTCAGGGAGAACTGAGGGTGAATGAGTTAGGCAAAGAAGATAAGAGTCTTCCATAGAGAAGAAACATCATATACAACAGAGAAGTTGTTTTCTGACACTAGAGTGGATTAAGGTGGGAAAGGAAGAAATAAGACTTTCTTTCTTTGCAGATGACACAATCATCTGTGTAGACAATCTGAAAGAACTGACAAAAGACTCCTGGAACCAATAAGTGATTATAACAAGGTTGCAGGATTCAAGATTAATAATACACAAAAGTCAATCACCTTCCTCTATAACAAAAATAAACAGGTGAAACTTGAAATTAAAACCACAATACCATTTACATTAGCACCACAAAAATGAAATACTTAGATAGAAATTTAGCAATATATATAGAAGATCTACATAAATAAAACTATAAAACTGTGATGAAAGGTATCAACCAACCAAATAAATGGAGAGATATTCCATGTCCACTGATACAAAGATTCAATATAATCAAGATGTTAGTTTTTCCTAACTCGATCTATAGATTCAATATAATCCAAACTGAAATCCCAACAAGTTGTTTTGGGAATATTGACAAATTGATTCTAAAGTATATATGGAGAAGCAAAAGACCCAGAATGGCCAACATACCATTGATGGAAAACAGCACAGTTAGAGGACTGACACTACCTGACTACACGACTTACTGTAAAACTACAGTAATCAAAATAGTGCAGTATTGGTGAAAAAACAGGCACATATCTCAATGTAACAGAAACAATGTAGAAAGCCCAGAAACAAATAAAACAAAATCATATCTTTGTATATGTATCTTAACTATGTATATATGTGTATCTATTTATGTCCATGCACTCAAAAGGAACAAATACAAATAGATAACAATAGTTATCAATATGGAGGAAAGTAAGACTAGTAAGCAGAACAAGACTGCTTCTTTTTACATTATATAATTCTGTGTTATTTGAATTTTTAAAGGAATTATATAATTTATGTGAATGTAAGTTTTAGTCAAACTACAAAGATTAGGCTGTATTTAGGTGAGTAGCGTCAACAATATTCTAATAAAAGTAAATGTTAAATGCTGGGGATTAATAAAATTCAAGTGTGACTATGAACCTTTCAATTTTGGACTGGGTTCTTGTTCTTCCATCTTCCCGTGTTTTATCATCCTCTTTCTTGGGTGGAATTATTGTTGGCTCCAAACCGAACAATTCTTGAAGACGTCCATAAAGATCCGAACGATTATAGACATGAAATTCAAAGTCATTGACCGTGATGTATAATCTGGTTTCTGCCTTTGGATCTAAAGATACCAATTACAAAAAAAAAAAAAAAAANAATAAAAAAAAAAAAAAAAAAAAAAAAAAAAAGGTTTTTAGTCAACTTTTTAAAAACTTCACTCAGTTTTTAGTCAAATCTTTTCTCACAGCTAAAGTAACTCTTTTAGAACATAATTCTATGATAAAGAGAATTTCAAAAACTTAAAAACAATTTATATAATAAATATAACTTACAAATATACAAAATACATATTTTATTTTTTAAAAAATTAAAAAAATAAAACTACACAATACTAAAACCAAGATCTTAAAAACTGTAGACTTCAAACAATAATCTTCTCAAATGAAAGACATGATTACCTTAAATATAAGTAACAATAGTAATTATTAAATCCGACAACAAAATGATAGATGGGGTACTTGTTTCTATTGAGGAAATAACCTAAGACAGAGTATCACAGTCAACCAAAGAGCGTCAGAAAAAAGGTACCATAGTGCTTTCTTTAGTGTGTTCTTTTCTTATGTTATACATGGGGGTTTTTTTGAGATGGCTTTTTTTTTAACCTTTTTATTTTTCTCCGTATCAAATTCAACTGAAGGACAATTAAAATTAGATATGATCAGGGCGCTGGGTGGCACAGCGGTTAAGCGTCTGCCTTCGGCTCAGGGCATGATCCCGGCGTTATGGGATCGAGCCCCACGTCAGGCTCTTCCACTATGAACCTGCTTCTTCCTCTCCCACTCCCCCTGCTTGTGTTCCCTCTCTCGCAGGCTGTCTCTATATCTGTCGAATAAATAAATAAAATCTTAAAAAAAAATTAGATATGATCAGTTAGAAGGGGTTATTTTTTTTAAATGGCTATGGAGAACTGTTACTTTCATTATAGTAACTTAAGTTGTGTTTAAATATGAAGTATACACCTTTAGTAATATACCAAATTACACCAAAATTAATTTCTTCCCCAGTTACTAGAAAATAAAAAAGTGTAAGAAATGTCAAACACCCTAAAAATAAATTTTAGTTTAAATGAACAAATGAAAAATACTGTCACTCATACTTCAAAAATAAACCATGGAAAATGAATCAGCAAAATTCACTTTTTATACAGTAATACTTTTAGTTCTATTCCAATCTAGGTTTTTTCCTCACCACTTCCTAAGATAATTGAGAAAAGAAAAAGATAAGCCTAATCCTTAAAAAAAATGCTTAGGAGCTGTAATTTTTCTGGTGTTTTTCAAATAGCTATTGACCTATGTTCCCCCCTACTTCTGATTTATCACAGGTCGAAAAACTAAAACAATCCCCTAAACTATTACAATCAAGTGTTTTGCCCCTTTTTCCTGCTATAGGTCAAATTCTTAAAATTAAAATAAAAAGAATAGGAAGCACTGTTTTTTAATACATTTAGAGCATTCTAAGACCTGATAGTAAAATATCATCCATTTTTAAGTAAGCTATCAAACTCTATCACTCATTAGGTTTAAACCTTTCCTCAGTAATCATCCACAACCTCTTCCCAAAAATGCCAGGGTCAACTATCCAGAAAATCACTCAAATATTGTCAATCTGATAAATTAACAGGTATCTCACACTTGACATTTCCAACCAAACATCTGCTTTTCTCACATGACCAAACTTAATCCACAATATTCCCCATCTTATCAATAGTAAGTCAATCTTTCCAATTACTCTAGCCAAAAAAATTGACTGCTCTCTTTTGTGTCCCAGATAGTATCAGCAAATTCTGTCAGATTTCCTTTCAACATATATCCAAAATCCAACCACTTCTCACTACTCTGGCTAAAGTCACCATCAATTTACACCTGTTTTAGTACAAGAGCCTCCTAACTAGTCTCCATGCTTCTGCCCTTATTCCCCTTACGCAGGTGCTTTACATATCTTTACAAAAACCTAACTGAAATCATATTACTCTTCTGTTCCCTAACTTCTTGATGGCTTCCCCTCCCACTCCAATTAACATCAAGGTCCTTTAAGCAACCTATAAAATCCTACAGGATCCATACTCTTCTCTCCAGATCTCGCCAAAAAACTGGTCTCCACTTTGGTAAACCAGGAAATGTTCTTCCCCCAGACATTTACAACTCATTTCCTTAGTTGTTTCATGTTTCTATTTAACTATCCAGGCACAATAAAACCTTTCCTGACTTCCCTGTGTAAAACAGCGTCCTCCCACAAACCAACACTCCCTATTGTACTGAATCTGCTTTTATCTTCCTCAAGGCCATATTTTCCTCACTCATTCCTCAAGGCCATATATATTTACTTGCTAATTACCTGAATCCCTCCCAACTTGAATGAAGCAAGATCTGTAGGAAGAGACTTGTTTTATCCATTGTTGTATCCCTAGTACCTATAATTCTTAGGACAGAAGGACTCATTTGTATGAAAGAATAAGAGCATGGTACTACAAATCATACTCCTAAGTAAAACAAAAATATCCACAAACAGATCTTAGAATTTTTGAAAACCCTACATGTAGAAGCAGAAGCATAGTAACTGGAAAATGGAATATTTTTCTATCCCCCCATTGATCTATACAGGAATTAATTATTATGCAATTCTTCAAGGTCATAAATAACTCAATCAAAATTTACCTCAAAACTCATTTAGGTCATTTGTTTTCAAATTTACTTACAGAATAGTTTACCATGGTCCCTGAATACAAATGCCCTGATCATTAGGATCATGTTACAAAAGCCAGTGGGTGAGCTGCAGAAGCAGCTATGGGGAAAATTAAGAGTCTGGACTAGCCCCTAATGAGGAGGGAAAGGAAGGCAAGCTGAGGACAAAGCAGAAGCTCACACCCCGCAACCCTCCCTCCCCCATGGGACGTATGAGACATTCCTCAGGCACTCCTGGTTGCCCTAAAGGACAAAGAAACAGTTAACCTATAGATACCACAATCCTGCAAGACTTAAGTCTCTCTCAGTTTACAAATGTCTTAGCACTTTACAAGAACAAAGCTATCAGTAACCTAGCTTCCAGAAGGGAATATATGTAGACACAAGAAATTTCCTTACTACCTACAGCCCATTGACAAGTCCTTGAAACAGGCACAGTGACATTCCTCTAGGAACTTAGCTGCCTCGATGTTAATACTTTGCTAAGGGCAAAAGGCAGTCCTAGCCTGACCCCCTCCCCTCCACCAAGATCCTGTAAGTCTACTTTAACGTATAAAAATTGCTTTGGAAACTTCTTTTATCTCTAACCGCCCCCCCCCAAGATACGTGCTGGAGATCATCCCCCAAGCATATGGCCCACTGATACACATTTGAAGGGTCTCATAACTCAGGTTTTATTAGACAATAATAAATGACCTTTTCCCAACAACAGCTAGCCCCCTCAATGTCCTGGAAACCTTGCTTCCAAAATTCCTTAGAGACTTAATGCTATCCCTAACCCCCTCCCAACTTGAGGTTATATAATGGGCCATTTCTCACAGCCCCAGTGCAGCAGCTCTTTCTGCCCATGGGTCCTGTCCCCGTGCTTTAATAAACCACCATTCTGCACCAAAGATGCCTCAAGAATTCTTTCTTGGTCATCAGCTCCAGACTCCACCCCACTGAACCTCACCTATATTCCACAACCTCATCACTAATTGGATCAGCAGTGATGAATAAACAAAAAGTGACTGTATAAAACTGGAAATAGGATTCCTCTCAATTTTATCACTAACTTACTGGACATACACAACTGATTCTCTTCTTTTAGTATAACTATTATGATTTGAATGTGGCTACATTAACTTAATGAGGACACCAAGGCACAAAGATAAAGGTATTAATCTCTGAAAATATTTTGACAACACTGACAAACACTAAATACTTGATACTAAAATACCAGAAGATCCCCTCAACAATACCTACCCTATCTTCCCAACCTTTTTTGCATTAATATCTATTTATTGTTGCCTCCCTCACTAGAATGCAAACTCCATTAGAGAACCATTTTTCCTATTGTGTTTACTATTATATCCTTAAAACAATGCCTGGTACAATAGGAGATGCTCAATAAATATGTTAAATCATTCAATAGAAATAATAAGTGGGTTTTTCAAAATAAGATTGAACATGGACATTAAGGAGGGTGCATGATGTCATGAGCATTGGGTGTTACGTAAGACTGATGAATCACTGAACTCTACCTCTGAAACTAATAACATTCCATATGTTAATTAATTGAATTTAAATTAAAAAAAGAAAAACAAAAAACAAAACAAAAATAAATAAATATGATTGAACAAAATAAGACCACTCTTTTCCTTCCAAAATTTGCTTTAGAAAAATAATAGCAAATCCACAAGCATTTTACAAGCATTTATTGATTTCGTTTTAAAAGAGAAAGATTTAGCTGAATTCACAAAGCATTTTTTTACTTTGTTCTGTTGATTCTATTTGTTTCACTTGCATTAATACTACTATTCCAGCCAGCAAGCTATGCGCTTAAACAATAAATCAGAGCTCCACACCTGGCTTATGTGGCTGTATTCTCTTCAGGGCCTTTGCCCAGGGTCTTTACTGCAAATAATCCCAGCTTTCTGTGATCTCCAGGAATATTCTATATAGCAATATCCTTTCCAGCTCCTTACCCCATCCTAACATACACACAAAGACACAAAGTACTGGCACACTTACAATCTCACCCTCACACAGTAAGTTCATACAGAGCCCCACATACAAAGGAACCCCACACACAATGTGCCTGTTGATCTGGAAAGGAATACTCTATTTTAAATAAATACCTCCACTGACAGATGAGCACATTTCCAAAAGACAGACACCTTTTCCAAAGACATGTATCTCCTCTTCCAAGGCATGTGAATGTACGCACACACATACATGCACACACACCTTCTTTAATAAAAAAAAAAAAAAAAAGTTGGGGACTCCTGCATTAGATTCTCCACAAACTGGAGAAAAATAGTAAATAAACAGTAGTAATACTATAAGATTGGATCCATGTGACATCATTCATTTACTAATGTGACCTAAAGCAAGTACCTTAACCGCTGTGAGCCTCATTTTTTCCATCTATAAAATGAGAATATGGGGCGCCTGGGTGGCTCCATCAGTTAAGCTTCTGCCTTTGGCTCAGGGCATGATCCCAGGGTCCTACGGTCAAGTCCCGAGTCAGGCTCTCTGTTCACTGGGGAGCCTGCTTCTCTCTCTGCCTGCTGCTTCCCCTGCTTGCTCACTCTCTCTCTCTCTCTCTCTCTCTGACAAATAAAATCTTCAAAAAACATTTTTTTAATAAATAAAATAAATAAAATGAGAATGTTTCTACCTACCTCTAGGATTGTCATACAAAATAAATACTAGTTCCCTAGATTTTGCAGGTCAAATTCTTACTAGTCATATAAATTATGCATTCACTTTCAATTTATAAGTTCTTTTTTAAAAATAATCTTTCATTTCATAATATGATACAATATTCATAATAATAAAAGCAGCTCATCTCTACTGAACATATGCTATGTTCCAGGGACTATTCTAGGACTTTATTCACCTAATCTCATGTAATCATCACAGCAACCCTGGAAGTTGAAGCCCAAGATTACACAACTAGAAAGTAGTAGATGAGAATACAAGGTTCTAAATACTAGGTCTTGACCACAAAATAAATTACTTACCAATTACATTAATAAATACAATGATGGTTTCAAAAAATGTTACTAATCCCTGAACACAGAAATGTATCAAGAATTCAGTTATTTCTTTTCAATTTTATGAAAAATTGGTCAATACTCAAAGCTTAAATGCAATACTTAAAACTACTAAATTCTTGGGGCGCCTGGGTGGCACAGCGGTTAAGCGTCTGCCTTCGGCTCAGGGCGGGATCCCGGCATTGTGGGATCGGGCCCCACAGCAGGCTCCTCCGCTATGAGCCTGCTTCTTCCTCTCCCACTCCGCCTGCTTGTGTTCCCTCTCTCGCTGGCTGTCTCTATCTCTGTCAAATAAATGAATAAAATCTTTAAAAATAAATAAATAAATAAATAATAAAACTACTAAAATCTTATAACACTGGATCTCTCAATGACATTTATTTCTCCCGGGAATTTTAAAAGCAGTTTTTAAGTTTCATTCATTCTGATGGCACTGAAAGTCAAAGCAAAAAATTTAATTTATATATAATGTAAGAAAGATATAATCAGTTGACTCTTTTTTTTTAAGTAGGTCCACACCCAGTGTGGAGCCCAACGTGGGGCTTGAACTCACGGCCCTGAGATGGAGACCTGAGCTGAAATCAAGAGTTGGACACAACCCACTGAGTCAACCAGCTGCCCCAGATGACTCTTTTAAACCTCATCACTACATTGACATTGTTCTATCCTTGAAGGCAGAAATCTTTTTCTCATATCCTTATCATCTGATATTTACATAATGGACTCCCCGAAAATATTTGTTAATAAATACACAATTAGATAGATATAAATTATAAATATAAAAGGCTCTTCACTTAATAAGTAGTTAATTTATGGAGGAAAAAAAGGTAAATGAATGTTGTAGAAATGCTTAAGTCTCCTGAGCAAACAGCTAATTGAGACTTCTTGTTTTCCAAAGGGAAATTAGGAAAAAGGCACTTATTTAATTATGTAATTGGGACACATGCTATTTGTAGTAAGAAAGCTAAAGTGCAAAGTGCTGCCAAGGCCTTGTAATACTTGGAGTCAATACTTAGTACAAAGACAAAATAGTCTACTGACCTTTTAAATTGTTAAGGGATTTTTATTTCCTGTATTTAACAAACAAGATTTAGATGCTACGAATTTAGAGTACTAGATTATATTAGGCTAAAACTTCTAAATGACAAAATAACAGAAAGGGACATACTTTACCATCATCCTTTCACTACTTAGCAATGTAAGAACTTCTCTAGATAAGAAAGATGCGTGCCTAGTTATTTAGATTGGTATTCATTTAAACACTGTATCATCACATATTGAGGTAATTGGTCCTGCTACTTATTTTCCAAAAGAATGGCTTAAAATCAACTATCCTAAAAACCAAAATAAACGTTTTTGATGGATATCCTCATTAATTGGTCTCTGGCCAACAATCCCTTACAGCAGATCACTAATTTCATGACTTAGAATTTGTTGTAAAATATTCCCCATGTTAAATAAATTAGATGTTTTTCTTTTTTTTCCCCTAAAGATTAAACTGAACAACTGACTAAATCTCTCCCGGATTAAATTACCCCAACCAAGCTCAATGGCACAGAATTTGAACACTTCAACACTCCTCTTTTCTCCTAATAAAATAGTTCTAAAGCTTTCTCATGAAAATCTTAGCCTTACCCAGACAGACCTTAGCCTATCTCTTTGGATGGCTAGTGGCCATTATCTATTCAGGCACACGCTCCAATTAGGCTTCCAAATTTTCCAACAAGAAATGTCAATCATCTCCACTTCTTGCTCAGTTAACTGTCAAAGTACACAATCTGGATCTGACCTTATCAGTAAGAAATAATATCTAGACTGTAAGGTCTCATTAGTGAATGTAATTCACTATTTTAATATATATTCCATAATATTATCCAACTTTTTACCAAACGCTTAGTTTGCAGCCTACTCATTCTTTTATGTGCTATATATACTAAATTCTACCTCTGAATCATGCTAGACTAATAATGTATTTAGACCAAACCGCTTATTCCTGCATTGCTATTTGGCATTATGTCTCTCCTTTGGAAAGGTGTGACTGTGAGCATCTTAAGAATGTCATCCTCTGTAACAGAGAATTTCTTTTAAAAGCACATGGAAGAGAAACTTCTTTGACCCTCGCCAAAGCTGTGCTCTTCTTGATGAGCACATAGATTTAAATGTTAAAATGTAGGAAAAACTATTAGCAAATAAGTAAAATTGCAAATGTGATACTAATAAAGTCTACCAACTTTTTAACATCATTGTAAAATGAGGTGTGGAATCTTTTCTATTTCAAGCACTGGCACACAAAAAATAACACAAAATAATTTAGATATTCTTATGTATTAAGACATAAAATACCCAAAAATTATATTTCTGTTTTACATCATGGGCAATGACAAAGAAAGCTGAGACATGGTAATACGTTAATATTCCACTCCACCTGCTGACAAAATCCTACCCACTGTCATCAGTGATCAGTAAAGTGAATGCAAAATATCTGTTAAATAAGCTAAAGATTTTTATGAAAAGCTACCTCTTTGGGTCAGTTACTATTTTTTTTTTAAAAATTTTATTTATTTATTTGACAGAGATAGAGACAGCCAGCGAGAGAGGGAACACAAGCAGGGGGAGTGGAAGAGGAAGAAGCAGGCTCATAGCGGAGGAGCCTGATGTAGGGCTCGATCCCATAACGCCGGGATCACGCCCTAAGCCGAAGGCAGATGCTTAACCAACCGCTGTGCCACCCAGGCGCCCCAGGTCAGTTACTCTTGACCTTATCTATGTATTTTGGTGAAAACCAATCCACTTTAAGAAGATGAAATATTTCATGATAGAATGAAGTAATTATTTTATTAAAAAAAAAAGCCATAAACATTTAAGATGGTGTGCCTCATGTCTAAGAAAATTCTAAAGTGAGCAATCCAATTAGGCTTAACCTTAAAACTTGCAGTTGCCTCTGGATACTGCAAATTATCATATTCCTTCCTCCCATAAGCTGTCATCAGTGTTTATATAAAAGAATTTCCAAGAACCTACTTGGCCACATTTGACAAGCCTGTTTTATATACAAGGAACACTAGACTGGAAGTTTTCATTCTGGCTTTACCATTTACTAATAACAGGAATTTCTGTTTTTCCATCTGCAAATCGAGGATTTTTTAGAACATTAGTTGTTTCCAAATTGATAACAGATTTTGAGAAAATCCGTTGTTTTCTAATTCTTTAGAATCCTGGGGTAAAGAACATGGGGTCAGGGGAAGAGGGATGTTGGGTCAAATGGGCCTCCTCAACTCATATCCCTATAGTTTCATTGGTTCACAAGAACATCTTAAAACACTGAAAAAAATTTAGAATAAAATTTCTAATATAAATATAAATATACAAAAAGGCATTTTCAAAAATATAAACAAGGAGAACTTCTGTTTCAGCTCTGCTGCAATCTCATTAACAATAAAAGCTTAATGTTAACTAAATGTGTGGGGAAAAACTAAACTGAGATTAAGTCAAAAGAGCACATCATCTAATGAATACACTGCAAGATTAACAGTCCTAAAGTAAATCTATCTCTAAGGGACAAACCAAAAGACTTTACAAACCAAATCAGAGGCAGAAATACTGGGCCTGCTCAAAGTTAAGTCAATGTGTCAAAAGCTGGGACTGAATTCAAAAGAACTTGGCTCTTAAGAATGAGTACTAGCCATCTCTGAAGTACAAGTAGTATATCTTCACTTAAATGCCACCTTTAGGACATATAGTCAAATAAAATATCAAAAATAATCAGGAATATTATCCCCACAAAATTTAAGGTGGATAATAGTGTAGGAAAGTGACTCAAAATTTTGAATGTATTTATATTTGACAAAAGTCAAAACTTAAAAGATTTCCAGTGCACTAACATATTGACTATCTAAAGAATACTTTTTTCCTGTGAAAATGCTTATAGCAATTGTTTAAAAAAAGAGGTAAAAAGGCAGTGTGAACAATGGAGTTTCTAAAACCATAGACTAGAGACTTAATAACACACAGCTGTTCTGAATCACAGAAGACAGACTGAGAAAAGTCTATTCCAAACTACCAACAGAATACTTTTATCATATGAAATCCCTTAACCTCTGCTCAAAATTATCTAATAACTCCAATTTTGAGGAAACTCTTTCCAGACATGAAATCTGCCCATTCTTTCTAGTCATTCTGATTTCATTAATTCTATAGATGCCAAATTGTCATCAATTTACGCCAGTCTTTTCAAGGAAAAGTACATGATGTATTATGTTAAAGGGGGAAAAGCTATGTGGGAGCAAGGAAATGACAGTTTAAAAAGACTAAATAATAATGAATAGTGAATTCAAAAGTAATTTAGGCTAGCTCAGTCTTGTGGTAAGTTTAAAAACTTTTGGAACTTTAAATCTCTTTTCCCATAGAAGCAAAGTTATAAATGACAGCAAGATTCCTACGTGAATCCACCAAAAAAAAAAAAAAAAAATTGGAAAGTTCCAAAGTTCTGATCCTAACCACCATTTCAGAATTTTAATGTGGGTGACAGAAACACAGATAGTCCTAATAGCTAAGAAAAGGTGGAAGAGTCTCATCATTTTCTGACACTACTCTCCAATGCCCCATCTAAAATCTTCTAAAGCGGTAGTTACCAAAGTATGGTCTAGGGACCTTCGAAGGGATCTGAAGATCTGTTTCAGGGACCAAAGGTCAAAACTATTTTAATACTATTATTATGTGAAGATGTTCAACTTTTTCTCATTCTCCCATGAGTGGACAGTAGAGTTTTTTTAAAGGCTGTATGATACATGGTACTTCAACAGACTGAATATAAAAGCAGAAGTGAGAATCCAAGTATCTTCTATTAAGCCAGACATTAAAAAGATTTGCAAAATATTAAACTATGCCACTCTTCTATTTGGTTTTCTTTTTGCTTTAGAAAAGTTATTTTTCATAAAGTACAGTGTTTATTTTAATACGTATGGGTTTATTATAGATATTTTTAATGAAATCAAAAATATTTCTATAGTTACCAGGCTTAATTTTTTTAAGATTTTATGTATTTATTGGACAGAGAGTGAGTGAGTGTGCGAGTGTGCATGNGGGGGGGGGGGGGGGGGGGGGGGGGGGGGGGGGGGGGGGGGGGGGGGGGCAAAAAGAGAGGGAGAGAGAGAATCCCAAGTAGGCTCCACACCCAGTATGGAACCCAACACAGGCTCAGTCCCACCACCTGAGATCATGACCTGAGCTGAAATCAAGAAGTCAGACGCCAAACCAACGGAGCTGCCCAGGTGCCCCCAGGCTTAATTTTGAATGAAGTACATATCAACATAAATTACATAAGTAAAAGCTCTTTGGAGTCTTCAGTAATTTAGAAGAATGTACAGTTCTTGATATTGAAAAGTATGAGAACCACTATTCTAGGCAGTAAAGTCAAGGTCTACATTCCTTGAAGTCAGTGGTATGATTAATGTCGAGTAGGAGGGTTAGGGGCACAGGAGCACTTATAGAGTTGTGAAATGAAGACCTTGGGAGAAAATTCTGAGGTGATAAAATTCTGATGATAAAAATAGAACTGGTAGATTCTAGAGCTTTCATTTCCTCCCTTCTATTCATCCTTAGCACAGCAGATAAATGACAATTAGTAGCAGTGTCAGGTAGCACTATGAATAAAGGCACAGAAGCTGAAAAGTAAGAAAAGTATCTTAGTAGAATGATTAAAGACTACTAGGAAGTCCATTTTAACCACAGAATGGGTTAGGTCCACAGATGTAATACAAGGTAAGGCTATGGGAGTAAGGGTCATACTGAGAATAAACAATATGCTTAAGTAAATAAATTTAACCAGGCAAGAGGAAAGCTGCTGAAAACTTTTCAGCCAACTGGTGATAAAATCAGAGTTTCTAAATGCCAAAGTTTTAAAAAATATTTTTATCTATTATAAAATGTGAAACATTTTAACGTCCATAAATGAAAACACTGATTATATAATTAAAGATTTCAAATACATAAAAACATGAAGACTCACCATGTTGTTTCTGCTTTGGATTATACATTTTCCACCACCGAAAAATTATAAATCCATCTTGAATTCTATGCAAGATCAATTACAAAAATGAAAACTTCAGTAACAATTTATTCATTTAATATTATAAAAAGCAGGCAATTGATAATGAATATGAAAATATAGAAAATTCTCAACAGATCACTGGTATAGATAAATGCTTCATAATCTCCAGTTAAAAAAGGAAAAGAGAATTTACATAGCTCTAAATTAGATTTTTCTATTTAGGTAAAATTTAATACCAGATCACATGTATTAGGAAAATGAAGTGATAACAGAAAAACTTTTTTCTTTTATAAATGATATTTTTTAAATGGTGTAAAAACTCATAAACAAAAAGCCAAATCTTGAAAGGGGGACATTAGGATGCTAACAGAAAGATACCCCTTCATCTCTGTAATCATATATAACCTCATGCCTCAAAGGGATGAACTTACAGCCCTCACCTTTACTTTTTACTTTTCTTTTCAAAATAATTTTAGACGCACAAAGAAGTTGCCTCTACTGTTTCAAGTGAGGTATGAGTATTGCCAAACCCTAGCACCTTTCAACTAATTTAAAACTTTCAAGTTCTAAGTAACAAATGTTAAGATAATCACAAAAATAGAGTAAACTTTTCTTTCAAGGCCTACAGAACATATCAAACATATTAATTGTCATTTCTATTATACTCAGATTTGTGTTTCCTCCTTACAGTAAAATTACAGTAGCTAACAGATACTAAACAATTCTTAAAACTTATAACCGATCAAAAGGAGCTAATGGATGAGTTATCAGCATCCCTGATCCTTGTTTTATGTAACAAATGACCACCATGAATTGTACAAGAAAAATGGTCAGGTAATTTAATGGTTCATGTGTTCATCTAGGAATGAAATGAGATTATTCATTTCTTTAAGCTGCTATTAGGTAAACTTTGTGCCAGGCTAGACCTTAGTTAAATTAATCTACTGATTAAAATATTTTTAAACATCAATTTGCCAGAATTTATTACAAAAAAATTATTTTTGATTTATGGCTTTATTTGAAAAACCAAAACATATTAAATAAAATATCATCAAAACATATTAAATAAAATATCATCAGAAAAAAATTTTACTATATTTCAAGTTTGTTTGCTTTTTTTACCTAATAGACATGTCTTCTGTAATGTAATAAATTTCACGAACCATGACTTTTCCAGAAAGAACAGAGAAAGAGAAGGACCCTGTTGTAGGGGGAGAAAGAAAAGTGATTAATGGAATTGTTTTGATCCAGAGTGAGCACTTAAAGCTTAAAATAATCTTAGCATTCAATTTATTCAATAATTAAATGTTCTCTCTTGACTCCCTCCTGATACCTTATAACCTTACTAATTTTCTATTGCTCTTTCCTCGAATATAACAAAAAGTACAATAAGTACCATCACTATGAACTGAGCTACTGAATAACCATATGAAGACACTGAATAGCTGCTTCATATGAATAATTCCCTTAATTATGCAAAACTTTAAATAAAGCCCAAAGCACTGACTAATTCACCACATTTCTCCATTAATTTCTTTGACTCCAGGAATCAGTCATTGCTTCAAATTAGTGGAAGGTGACTTATGTTTGAGAGAAATTTTATTTATGTCTTCTAAGAAGTACTCTAATGAAGGTTAGAATGGTTCTAGACGGTGACCTCACCCCTTTTCCCACTGGTTGAGGGCTTTCCGACGCATAATGATTCCAAACAGACCCTTGTATCTGCAAACTTCCCACTTATGAGTAGTTGGAAACTTAAATTAACAATGCAGGCCACAAAATGAAATGCACAAAATGATTCTAACTTACAGATTTTTTAAGTATGGGTTACTGAAAAATAAAACAACAAACAACAAAAACCTCATTGAGCGTTAGAAACTTTCCTTGGATAGTAAAATCCTGAGAAATTTCTATTTCCATATTTTATATGTGCCTATATTTTTCAAATTGTTTTAACGAGCATCTTTTATACGAAAAAAAAAATCCAAAAGTTACTATAGAAACACTTCAAGAAATAAGAATAAGGTAAAGAACCTAACCAAGTGATAGAGTCAGAGTGCTGCATGAGAGAAATTCCAGTTAGGTTAACGTTCATGAAACAAAGGTAAATTTCTAAAGCTACTATCACTTATAAAAAATAAATTTATAATATATATCTCAAGATTATGCAGAAGAAAAACATTCAGTGTCACACAAACTTACCAATATGGATATAGCCATGTTTGTATAATCTATTAAGAACCAATGTTAAAATAAGACCAACATTTCGAGAATTGTAATATGTAAGATAAATAATCCATCCACAGGATAAAATGGTAGCTGTTGGGAGAAAAAAATGCAGAAGAATTTCACTATAAGTTTCCTTTACCATTACCTTAATATCTCAGTAAAAATTTGTTAGTAAAAGTTCATTTATTACATTCAGAAATGACAGGATTTACTTCGATATGATAATATGTCCTCTTACAATTTAATACTTGGATTTTTAATACCAAATGTTGATTCTACCTTATCCAACTTTCCTCATTTTTCTCTACTCATTAGCCAGAAAAGCACATATTTCAATCAGATCAATTAAAGAAATACCGCCAGGGGTGCCTGGGTGGCTCAGTCGGTTAAGCGTTTCCCTCTTGATTAAGGCTCAGGTCATGATCTCAGGGTCGTGAGATTGAGTCTCACTTTGAACTCTATGATAGACATGGATCCTGCCTAAGATTCTCTCTCTCCCTCTCCCTCTGCTCCTCCTCCCGCTCCCCCCACCCTGATTTTCACACACGCAAGCGCACCCTCTCTCGAAAAAAAAAGAAAGAAAAAAATACTTTTTTTTCTGTTTCCTTTTTCACTGTTTTGTACTCTTCATTATTAAATGTATATAAAGATGTTCTGGAAGGAGAAAGCCCATGTTTCTGAATATTCTGAAAAAGATCCACCTTTATCAGGCTAAAAGCTCATTCCCAAGCTATTTCCTAAGGGTTACAGTCATTTAAAAAGAAATAAAACCAATGATTTTTTAAATCAGAGGAAAGGTAGTTTTTTTTAATCAATAATTTCTACTTTTTAAAAAAAATGGAAAGAAGTGATAATTTTACCCTACTTAATGGCATAGCTATATTAAACAGGCCATTTTATACTATTTTGCTATAATTGATAAGACAATAACCTACTTTTAAAGAATGCCAGGGAATATGCTACAGTAAATATTTCAAATTTGACTCATTTTTCATAAGAAGTGTATAGTCACCTATACGATTTATAATATTGCCAAAAGAACCTAGTTCATGAATATACAAAAAATAAAACATAAGAAAGCACTTTTTGACAATAAATTTCCTTTCAGTTAAAAGTATAACTATTTTCTAAATTAGGACAAAGTAATGTAAAGCAATTAAATATGTACAATCATTTAGCAACATCACATTAAGTTCTTAATTTTTTAAAAAGTTACTTAATGTAGATAGAACAGTCACTGAGTCAAAATACATTTTCTCAGGGTAGCTTAGATTGACAGTAATAACTCTAATGTAGCAAGTGCTACGATTTGCCCACAAAAATTATTTCTAGAACAATTCTTTTGAAAAGTTATTTTGATGATATGTCATTATTTTTGTCCTTGTAAACAGTGTTTTGGGTTTTTTTTTTTACTGAAGTATAGTTGACACGCAATGTTACATTAGTTTCACATATACAACATAGTGATTTTAATATGTCATTACATTTAAAATTTAAAGATATTTTGTGCTAATTTTTACTATAAATCACTGTATCAAAAGCAGGTTATGGTGTGCCATTCAGAAAGGCAAGAGGCATTTGCTGAGAAAGTATGCTTCTAATATTATACAACCTGAGAATTGTGGCCTTTTCATTGCATCATTTTCCCCAACCCTCTTCATTGTCATAAGGCCACTTAGTAAAACAGCAAGAGTAAACACTCACTCAATGTTTTTCTGGCTGTTGCTGTTGTTTTGTCCTTAAGGAAAGGACTTATATACAACAGAAAAAAGTCAGAAATTCTAGGTGATAAGAGACTGATAGAAAATAAGGAAGAATTCCACTGTTAATTAAGCTAAGAGAGAATTTTCAATGCTGCTTTTATGAAATTCTATTTCATATTAATGGCTTGCATTTCATCTCACTTTTCTGGGCTTTAATTAATGATAATTTGTACTAGATCACTTCTGTCAATTAGAAAAAAAGAGAACTCAAAGTTTAAATGCTAATCCAATCTTACATACAAATCATGAATAATAACATTCCTTCTATACACACTTCACCACTACCCATTTCCTTACCACACATCCTGTGGTGTCATGAAAGAAGCATAAGCATACACTCAGAGAAAAACAGCTATTTACCTGTACATGTTATTTAATCCTATGGGCCTCAATTCCACAAGTTAAAAGTCTGCTCCCTTCATAAGTTTGCTCCGATCATTGAGACAACATATGCAAAATGCCAATGATATGTGGCACACAGAAGATGTTCAATAAATATCATTACCCTCTCTTTCCCCTCTGAACCCATCTTACCCTTTCTATTTCCCCCTCTACCTTTCTAATTGTTATGCTGAAATTCAAATCAAATATTGTTATTCCACAAAAACTTCCTGGACAATAACAGCCTACAGTATTCTCTCCTTTCCTATTATTTTGTATTTCCCCCTCTTATTTGTTCATATTCATTCATTCACTCGTATTTCCTCCCTCTCTTTGCCACTGATTTATACACTGTTTTGTATTATTTCTATGAACCTAGGAAAGTTCCAGAATATTAGACAAAAAAAAATTGTACTGGCAGAGCTCAATGTTAAGTATGTAAGGAATAAAGAGATGAGATTAATTAGGCATATACACTCTATTTTGCTATAAAGATATATTTACCATGGGAATTTATCACTTTTAAAATAAACGTGTGTGTGTGTGTGTGTGTGTGTGTGTGTTTATGTCTCGAGATGGGGGGGGGCAGTGAATGAGTGGACTTGAGAGAGGAAAGATAAGCTAAGTGCAATGTCTTTCTTCTCCTTCCACCTCCCCTAAGTCAGACAAGGAGGCAGCCTAAGAAAAAGAGCCCTCCAGAGCACTCACCAGAACAAATATTCACAGGAACACAGATTAAAACCTTTTTTGCAAAAAATAAACCAATGGTATTGTAAGCATTTCAACTTCAGCTAACTACTGCTTAAAATTTGGCAGTTGTTAATCCATACATAACAAACAATAAAGTATAAGAAAATATATTCTACTTACCAACAAGGAGCCAAACAACATTGGAATTATGTTCTGTAAGAAAATCTTCTAATTGAGTGATACTAGGAACAATACTCTCATTCTTCCTTTGATCCATTACTGAAGTTTTTCCAGACCAGCATGTAGTGGCCTAAGAATTCAAAAGTTAAATTTAGAATCTGAGATTTGTTAAACTGCAAGGGAAATTGTATAAGGAGGAAAAAAGATGAATTTAATAAAAGTGAAAGTTCATTAAACCCCACTCCAGTTCCTTCAATAAGAATGAAAAATATACAAACAGCAACAAAGCGTGTCCATATTTCTATATAAAATGTAAGACTATGTATCACATTTTTAGTGTCCTGCTTTCACCATTCCAAGAATTGAGTAGAGACCTGGGTTCAGTCACCAAACTCTGGTTCCAAATATGAGGGACATAATTACTAAATTTAATCAAAGATATTTATCTCAACAATAAGAAGGAAGTATTAATGATCTATATTAGACAAATTCATCTACACTCGTCTCAAAAGCTGCCACTAAGTGTTGTATTTATGTATTAACTTATATTAGTCCTACTTAACCTCCAACAGCTCTTTTCCCATTGTTCCATGGGGAAACAATCTTCCTGCTTAGGACTCACTCTGAGTTTGGACAGTAAGCAGATCTCCTCCTATCAGACGGTCAGGATGAATTACAATGATTACATGTCAAATTGTGACCAAACATGTGAAGAATGTATGTGTGTGTGAGTGTGTATATGTATATGCACTTCAGCTGGGTAAGTATGAATATTTAGATGTATTGAGAAAGAGTTAGAGAAACTGAAAATGAGTAAAAAGTGAGGAATAAAAGTTCTTATTTTATGATTGAAGAAACAGGAAAATTATCCCTCTGTTAAAAATTATCCCTCACGTCGGGGTGCCTGGGTGGCTCAGTCGGTTAAGCGTCTGCCTTTATCTCAGGCCATGATCCCAGGGTCCTGGGATCGAGCCTCACATCGGGCTCCCTGCTCAGCAGGGAGTCTGCTTCTCCCTCTCCTTCCGTGTGTTCTCTCTCTCTCTTAAATAAATAAATAAAATCTTTTTAAAAAAATTATCCTTTTTTTTTTTTTTAAAGATTTTATTTATTCGACAGAGATAGAGACAGCCAGCGAGAGAGGGAACACAAGCAGGGGGAGTGGGAGAGAAAGAAGCAGGCTCATAGCGGAGGAGCCTGATGTGGGGCTCGATACCATAACACCGGGATCACGCCCTGAGCCGAAGGCAGATGCTTAACCGCTGTGCCACCCAGGTGTCCCTATCCCTCATGTTAATACAGCATTAACATGACTAACCCAACCTACCTATAACAAAATTATCTTGTGATAAATCAGGAAAAGGTAAAGCAAAACTAAACAACAACAACAAACAGCCTTAATCACAAAGAGAGCTACATGGTTAATGATCATTTAAGGCCAAATAATAGGTGATTTTACAGAAAACTAGAAAAACAAATTTTAAAACAGGAAGCATAAGTGAGGACAACTTTCTAGGTGAAATTCAGTACAGTTGACTTGTCAACTTCCTGAAAATGTTCTCCCCAGAGAACCTATCTTACTCACCAGAGTCCTATCTTCAGAGGTCACAAAACAGGTTTAAAAAGTGTGTTAGGAAACATTGCCAGATTACAATGTTCCATATTTCTAAATTGTTGAAACGTTACCAATTCAGAGGCAAGTTAAACATCTCTTTAAAAAAAATAAATAAAGCTCAATAACAAAAGGTTTATTAGTAATAGTGATAGGAAAACTAAGGGTAAAAGAACTAGGAAAAAAATTTAAATGTTTTCATTTTTCAATAACCTTTTTTTCCCTACAGTTTAGAAAATGAGTAAAAAATGTTCTCATAGTGAATAGGTTGGTAGTGACCCCAGGTGGGGGGTAGGGTAATAAGTTCTGGGGATATAATGTACATCATGGTGACTATAGTTAACAATACTGTATTATATACTTGAAAGTTGCTAAGAGAATAGGTCTTAAAAGTTCTCATCAGAAAAGTTATAACTATGTGAGGTGATGGCAGTTATTGTGGTAATCATTTTGCAATATATATTTATATCAAATCATGTCATGCCTCTTTACTAATATTATATGCTAACTATACCTCAAAACTAGAAAAAAGTGTTCTCATGCTTTTCAAAGCTTTGAAAAATCTGTCAACTGGCAACTTAAAATTTGGGGGCTAACTTTACAACATGAGCTTTTCTTTCTTTCTTTTTTGTTTTAAATAAAAAAAATAAGATAAATACAAATTTTAAAAGGAAGAAAACACTGAAAAGGCTTATATTCAAAACCAAAAATAATAGCTTATCTGCTACAAAGTAACATCTGTGCCCATTTCATATTTATTGTTACGATTTTATAGTACACCCACACACCCCTGCTGATGAAAAGATCACCTACTAACTCCTGGGGATGTTTCATGAGGGATGTATCCTGGCATTCAGGTTTCCATATAAAAAGGTAATCTGTTTTGAGCCAAATCCAAGGGAAAATGATCTATCCACCAAAAGGACCTAAAGATCTCATCCAAAATCTCTACCACTGACTTCTATAACAACCCACAGCCAAAGAGAATGAGAAAGAGGGTGTTCAGGTTGCAAAGTCAGAAAATTGCAGTATCACACAGATTTAACCAACACTTTTCCAATTATTAGTTAATGCAAAACCTTTAAGAGATATCAACAGATAAAGGTTCAATAGTTAAAACATTTAGAGTAAGTACAGAAGTAAAGGCTAAGACTTAATAAAGGCTCTAAGTAAGAAGGAGACACTCTGATGAAAAGGAAATAAGTCAAAGCAGCAATGGACACAGAGAATCCAGATTGAACTAGGGCTATATGCTTAGCCACACTGTTTATATGGTACACAATGAATTCCTTAATGGAGAGGAACTAGACACTGGTATAAGAACCTACTGCATATTCTTAATGAAGCAAATGATGGAATAACAAATTGGTTGTTTTCTCTTCCTCTATAGTTCAGTCTAAAATCCATGAGGTAAAGCACAGTGAGGTAAGCATCTGCATTTGGGGAAAAGACAGGAGTCTCAGTGGCATTGGGGGATATCAGAGTCCAGTAATATTAAGTATCTATTTATGTGATGAAGAGGCTAGTGAAACACTGGCAGTGTTTCAGGGGATCGAAGCCACAGCAGGATGAGGAGAACATACTTGTAGGGAAGAGGTCAGGCACAGGGTGCTAGAGTCTGAGTGGAAGGAAGACAGCATCAGTGGTAGGGGGAAGAGGCTGAAGAAGGAGACCAGCTTAAGGCACTGGAGCCCGAGCAGGGAGGTTGCCTGATGCGGGGAAGGAGACATCAGAACCCACAGAGATAAATAGGGCTTCCATGAAGGAGGGCAATCTGGAGTAGTGTGTTGATGTGGGAGCAGGATAAGGAGGACACATACCTAGTAAAACAGCCCTTGCAGGGTACAGGGGAGGGGATTAATTAAGTAAATATATTAAGGATAATAAAAGTCA
The DNA here is from genome assembly GCF_002007445.2 of Ailuropoda melanoleuca. Classification (NCBI taxonomy): domain Eukaryota; kingdom Metazoa; phylum Chordata; class Mammalia; order Carnivora; family Ursidae; genus Ailuropoda; species Ailuropoda melanoleuca. Next base: position 129,182,837 of record NC_048222.1, read on the forward strand.
GTTTTCTCACTGTTGGAGGCTATATAAGTAAAGAATATTAGAGGGGCGCCTGGGTGGCACAGCGGTTAAGCGTCTGCCTTCAGCTCAGGGCGTGATCCCGGCGTTATGGGATCAAGCCCCACATCAGGCTCTTC